>NC_143264.1:50443025-50744948 GCF_984573655.1 Nuphar pumila | reverse complement strand
AGACGAATATGCGAGCAGACCCCCGGGGCCAAAGAAGATTTGGATCATCTTTGAGATGAAGGAGTTTGTGAAGAATCCTTCATGGGAAAGTTCAGATCACCGTCAAGATGAAGGCAAGTGTGATGAGCCTACCGACAAACCCTAAAAGATATTTGATTTCTGCTATCACCTAAAGACCTTTTGAGCCAATGTCATCATATATAATCCCTGAGAAAAAGAAGGATCAGAGCATCTCCAAGATGAAGGAGTTTGTGACGTACCCTTCCTTGAAAAAGAGAGAAAAGTCAGGACATCCAAATGAAGGATGATGTGAAAAACCGAGAAAGCCCAATGACTCAAAAAGAGTGCAAAAAGATCATCGTGGGAAAACACCCAGATATCAAACTGCCAAAGTTGCCAGAAGTCATCTTTTTCTCATGCAAAATTCTTTTATCAATATCTTTTCATTTTCTGCTTTTATGAAATTAAGAATATTTCTTCTATTCTCATATCAGGGAAATGGATAGCTTCCTTGAAGAAAATCATCAATGCTAAAATTTTGAATTTGACTCTTAGAACTGAGAAGTTAACCTCATTGGAGGAAATACTCTAGGTAAAAGAGGGAAAACCTTTGCACATACGTGCATATTTAGAAGCGTTTGAATCTACTACGATTTTATCTTATTGGCAAAATTTTCTAGCTATTCCAAGAATAAAATAAACATTCAATATCCATTTTGATGCAACCTAGCGTTGTTTATATTTTCTAAAAGAGTTGCCTCCGAAGGAAGTATCTCTTCTTGTCCCATCATGATTTTCTCATTGTAGAATTCCGTATGGACGACCCACTCAAAATAAGGGTCAAAACCTGAAACTTCTTGCGAAAGATCATAGATTTCAAAAGCTATTTCAGTCTCAGCAATGAGACGCCCAATTTCTTCCCGTTTTCAAAGCTTTAGGGAACCCTATATTTTCTCCTTTCGCAAAAACCCCTTTCGGATTTGTTCGTCCAAATTCCGAAGGTCCCATTATGGTTTCTCCATTTTTGAGAAACCTGTATGGTAGATTTCTCCCACTCAGGATAAGGGTCAAACCTAAACCATATGCGAAAGATCATTTAATTTCAAAAGCTATTTCAGTCTCAGCAATGAGACGCCCAATTTCTTCCCCTTTTCAAAGCTTTAGGGAACCCTATATTTCCTCCTTTCGCAAAAACCCCTTTCGGATTTGTTCGTCCAAATTTCGAAGGTCCCATCATGCTTTCTCTATTTTTGAGAAACTTGTATGGTAGATTTTCCCCACTCAGGATAAGGGTCAAACCTGAACCATCTGCGAAAGACCATAGATTTCAAAAGCTATTTCAGTCTAAGCAATGAGACGCCCAATTTCTTTCCCTTTTCAAAGCTTTAGGGAACCCTATATTTTCTCCTTTCGCAAAAACCCCTTTCGGATTTGTTCGTCCAAATTCCGAAGGTCCCATTATGGTTTCTCAATTTTTGAGAAACCTGTATGGTAGATTTCCCCCACTCAGGATAAGAGTCAAACCTGAACCCCCTGCAAAAGATCATTTACTTCAAAAGCTATTTTTGTCTCAACAATGAGACGACCAATTTCTTCTCCTTTTCAAAGCTTTAGGGAACCCTATATTTTCTCCTTTCGCAAAAACCCCTTTTGGATTTGTTCGTCCAAATTCCGAAGGTCCCATTATGGTTTCTCCATTCGAGAAATCCGTATGGTAGATTTCCCTCACTCAGGTTAAGGGCCAAACCTGAACCCTCTGTGAGAGGTCATAGATTTCAAAAGCTATTTCAGTCTCAGCAATGAGACGCCCAATTTCTTCCCCTTTTCAAAGCTTTAGGGAACCCTATATTTTCCTCCTCTCGTAAAACCCCTTTCGGATTTGTTCGTCCAAGTTCCGAAGGTCCCATTATGGTTTCTCCATTTGAGAAATCCGTATGGTAGATTCCCTATTTAGACTAAGAGTTAACCCGGAACCTCGCTTCACGAGGTATCTTCCTTTCAGGTTTGGGTTAAACCTGAGACTCGTTCCAACAAGATTCCCCGTTCTAACGAGATGTTTCCTTCCAATCCCATCATGGTTCTTCCCATCAAGGAACCCATGTTTGGTATATCCATTCAGGATAGGATCCTACTTGAGCTTCATTTCATGAGACATTTTCCAAAAATGTCCCATCAAGGTTCTCATGTATTCCTTTCCTCATCCAGTTCATTTTTTCGTCCCATCCAGGTTAAGGGCTAAACCTGAATCATTCCAAAAAGCGTATCTTGTCTCGTCCATGAGACCTGATCAAAATTCTGATTTTCCACCATTTCGGGATTTTCATTCAAAGTCCCATCACGATTTCCTCATCTTTTACTCAATCATATCATTTCAAGGATTTCATCTCCCCAAAACCATTCAGGATAAGGTTTTAAGCCTGAGAAGCCATGTTTTCAAAATAATCCCTCCACACCCAGTTCAGATCTGCTGACTGGGGCATTTTCAAAATTTGGAGTGTTGTCTTTGCCACTAAGCTCGGCTTTCAACCGGCTTAATAGCAAAGAGGGGCATCTCTGAACACCCCAAATTTTTCAAAATTTTGTAAAATGACTCTTTTGCCCCCGGTCCCATTTTCTGAGAAAACCGAGGCTAAATTTCAATTATTCTTCAGATTTTTTGGATTAAATTTCACATTGATATATTCAAAATCAATTCCGGATCCAAATCCAGTGCTTTAAATCCATATTTCTTCAAAATTTGGATCCAAACCCATTTCTGAAGAAATTTTCTCAAAATAGCTTTTAAATTCTGAGAAAAATTCTCTTTTGTAAATATTTTTGCAAAAACACAAAAAAAAATTTAAAATTAATTAGTTTTAATCTTTGTTTTCTCACAAACTTTAGAATTTTATCCTAAAAATACAAAAAAATGAAAAATAATGCAAAAACAAAAAAAAATTGGGAAAATTATGAGAAAAACAAATGAGTTTAAAAATTGATTTTTGCTAAAAACCTCGGAAGCCCCTTTTTTTTGTAAAAAATTGAAAATTAGAGGGGGTCATATGCAAAATCCTTGTTTAGGGTTTTTAAAACCCTTCGTAAGAAAAAGGGGAGAGAAGGCCGAAACCCTCAATCGCCTTCTCCCTCTCCTTCTCTCCACCTCGGCTGGCTGGCACCTCCATCGCCCTCCATCTCCGAACCTCCTTCCTCTGCCATTGATGCCTAACGACACCTTCATCTTCAGCCTCTCATCCCCCAACCGCATCCTCCTTCTTCCCCTTTAAAAGAGGCAAACAAAAACCCTTCCATCCATCCATCCATCTACCGCCTCTCACCCTCCTTCACCTTCAGCATCTAGAAAGATCACCCAATCAGTTGAAGTTATTAGCCTCCCTGCAAAAATCCTACAACATAAGATGATCTGGTAAGCCTCCATTCTCCCTTCCCTCTATTGCTTTCTTTCTTTCTTTCTTTTTTTATTTTTTTTTCTCTGGATTTTCTTTAATCTTTAATCCTACCTCATCAACGCATCCTCTGTGATCCCGATTTGCATATAGCAAATTCGGTTCATAGATATGCAATATTAACGGAATCCCCTGATTCCTACATTGGGTTTCCTGTTTTTTTTTATTGTTTATTTATTTATTTAGTTTCGTTATATTTGACCGACCATGGCATCTTTGAATGTTTCTGTTTACTTTGCCTATTTCAGTGCTTCAATCTATTTACCTGCAAATACTGCTTTGGTGTACGTTTTACCCTTTTAGACGATGCACCCCTTTTCATGAGCATCATTCTCTGCATTTTCCCTCATCCAGGTAGGTGGTTTATTTCATTCATCTTCATGTTATACCTGGGAAGGCTTCTAAAATGACATTTAATCTGATCTAGTATCAGATCAGGTTCATTCTGCCGAAATCTTCAATCGGTTTCATAGTCACCTTGCTTGCTAGTTTTCTATGTTTTAAGCCTCCTCAATTCAAAGCATCCTGCACCATTTGTTGTTCACCTTTCGTGTGTTTCCTTCATACTTAAACTTCGTTGTCCATAATTAGCCTGACCCACCCACATCTGGGTATGTAAATGTTTGTAGGGTATGGTCATTGGAAACCAATCATCTCTCAGTATATATATTGAATAACATTCCTTTCTTTTCATTAGATATGTTTTTCTCTCTGCTCTCTCTCTCTCTCTTGGGTCTCACTCTCGTTCAGCATTTCTTGTTGTATCTGTGAAGAAGAGGGTAAGTATGGTACCTTGAAATAGTAGAGAAATCATTAAGATTGGAGTCAAGCTCTTGAAATCGGCAACGGTTGGTGATCTAATTCATTATTGAATTAAGAAGTACCACCCTTCCGGACAACGTCTCGCACTCCCTCAGAAACCTGGCTCACAGGGGAGGGTCGTTGTCCCTGACTCCGAAGAGAAGGTCTGTCGATAATGGCAGAAAACTAACAGATAGGTAAAATTTCAGAACCATATGATATGAAAATTGTTTGACGAGTTGATCCAATACAGGCTTTGAGCGGTGGAAAACCTCATGTATGTTCTGATTTTAAGCGTGGGTTTGCATTCTTTTTCCCTCTCAACACAATTGCAGAAGTTTGGGGCTAACAAAGGAGAACAATTGCTTCAATCTTGTCCAAACACGATTTGGCTGCTTATGCCCTCTCAGGTAAATCTATTTTGCTGTTAATTTCAAACTTGTCTTACACCTCCAAATACAGTTACATACAACACTGTTCTAGATGATCTTTATGAAGATTGTAGGTTAGCAAGTGCAGAAAGTTCTTTTTTTTTATATTAGTGGATAAGGGATTCCTTAGCAAAACAGATGAAGAAATAGCTGGGCTTCTTTCTATGATCTTGCTTAATCCACGCCTGATCTTGATAGACCATGGCCACTTTAAGCACAATTGCAAGAGTTTGGGGCTAACAAAGGAAAACAATGGCTTCAATCTTGTCCAAGCATGATCTGGTTTCTTGTGCCCTTTTGAGTCTAGCACTCGATCCTAAGCAGGTTTTATCCCATTTGGCTCTGTTTGAAAGGGGAATCCATTAGGGCTATGTGGTTAATTTTCGGTGTAGCACTTCATTTGGTGAAGTGGGAAAGGATGTTCGGAATACAAAAATTGAAGTGGCTCAGTTTGAGTACAACTACTGTTGTTTTTACTACCAATGATATAGCCTTATCAGCCATCATCATTGGCTACACTCCACTAAGGCGCGAAGCATGTATGTTATCCATGCATAAGTCTCTTTCATACCACGTTACCATCACTCTGCCCATCACCCCCGCACAGCATACTTGCTGTCAAGGTATTTCTTACAAAATGCAATTATCACTCCATGTAGGCCACCCTGTAATACATTTCATTTCCACGATAATACATACTTTAGTTTCATAGCTGTCACTCATAGTATTTCAATTCAACATGATTTTTATTTCTCAAAGAAATCTATGTTTCACAGCATTTTCACACTTCGTCTTATAAGATTTTGTGGCATTCACTAGCATCTTGTTCATTCATTCATTTATATCTTATTAGTTGTTTATTTCATTTTCAGTATCTTAGTTGATATGCTTGTATCCGTGCAGGTATACTATTCCATTCTACACCATCTAATATGTATCTTCAGTATTTTGTTTACTCATTGTTGTATTTTGCCATGTTATTGCATCCTCTGTTTAGTTTAGTCCAAAAATTTCTACATTGCATTTTGCACTTCTAGTTTGGATCTCATTTAATCTAAACATACTCCCTGATTTCAATGGATTGCATACTTTCTGTTTTTATTTTTACCTAATCATGTGTTCGTCATGACATCTTGCCTTTATTGTTGTATTTCAGCTATCCTGTTCAGGTTACACTTTAAAATCATTTTTTTTTCTTGCACAGATGTTTGAAATTATAGGCTAATTGAAATTGATTTGACAGTTTCTGTTTTGCATAATATTTTTATAAGCAAAGGTGAGAGTGTTGTGTGTGAATGTTGAGTGTGAGTAAAAATAGAATTTTCGTGTGAATAGTATTGTTTGCAGCAAGAAGTGGTGTGCATATGTGTAAAAGTGTATAATGATGCAGTGATTGTTGCAAATACATTGGGAAATAAGTGTGTGCTGTCATACATTACACTTCAATGTGGGACTTCCACCATCGCCTTCATCATTTACCCGATGCTTTCCAAGTTGTTCCTGAACTTTTATCTTCACATCCCAAGCCAAAGAAGGATGTATACAAGGGACACCCCTTTACTTTCCATCGGAATGCCCCCAGCTCCACCTGTTCACATGTTGTACATTCATTTAGGATCACATGTTGCACCCCTCACAAGTTTTTATTCACTTTCACAGCCCACTTATCACCACACCTCTCCTATCTCATAAGCTATTGTCCACCTATATGTCATATATATTTATATATATATATATATACATGTACATGCATGTAGGTACATAGGTATATACCACTTTTCATCTTTCCACACCTTAGATCATAAATATCGTGGCATATGCGCATCTCATCACCTACATCTTTTAAAAACAATGTGATATGCACAACTCTCTTATATTCTCATACTAACTCTGTTTCGCAGGAATCTCTAGAAAATGTTGATTTCCCTCTTAGATTAGGATTTTATCATTTCAATTTCAATTTCAAGGTTGTAATAGTTAGGTATTAAAGAGAATTGTATCTTTTCAAGCATATATTAGAGTGCATGAGTATTGTAAATGTCATAAATTGTTTGTTTTCATATTTCTTTTACCTTTATTTTCAAAAATTCACGAATGGGAACACGAATGGCAAGTGCACCATTCTAATAAAAGGTGATTAAATCCTAAGTGGATGATTTACATCAATGGCCATAGTCAGGATGTGAACAAAACTTAGGATTTTCATCTCTTATGTAATAACACTAGACCCACATGGATCCTCTTCAAAAATCATCATATTTTCAAATATTTTCTTCTTTTATTAGAGTTTAACTTAAAATTAACTCAAAATATATACCAATGGCCATAGTCAGGGTATATTGAGAGTTAATTTCATTTTAAACTCTATAAAAGCACCAAAATATGTTTTATTCTTCACTTGAATTTAAATATAGATTATTATATAATACATTCAATGACCATAGTCAAGGATGTATTATATTTTCAGGTCTTATACAAGGATTTGTCGATAATGGCAGAAAACTAACCATGGTCTTCAAGGATTTGGGTCTTCAGGTCTTATACAATGTGCTATTGGTGCTTCTATTACCTCAAATGTATCATGGAGACACTCTTCGTTCATAGGTTTATACAGGCAATCTCACCACTCTCTAAGGCATTCAGAAACTGTGCTTATTACTAGATTTTTGGGTGCTTACATAGCTTATCATGCGAGCCATCGTCACCATGATTATCCTCCCTGCATTATATAGTAGCCATATTCATCTTGGCGCTGAGTTCATCTGTGCCTACACAGGAGACAAAGGTATTCATGTGTTTCAATTAGTGCAGGTAAAGCATGCCAGCAAATTTTCAACACATGCTACTGTGAAGACAAATGGGTGATCTTCTGCTTGTTAAATGAAAATGTTGTCACATGATGCACACACAAACATGTTTGTTTAAAATTCCATTTCACGTGATGTTGGGGGGGGGGGGGTTGTGTATATCCTTAAAACGTTTGTTTTAATCTATATATTTGCATGGCATCTTATTACAGATAGGTAAAATTTCAAAACCATATGATATGAAAATTGTTTGACGAGTTGATCCAATACAGGCTTTGAACGGTGGAAAACCTCATGTATGTTCTGATTTTAAGCGTGGATTTGCATTCTTTTTCCCTCTCAACACAATTGCAGAAGTTTGGGGCTAACAAAGGAGAACAATTGCTTCAATCTTGTCCAAGCATGATCTGGCTGCTTATGCTCTCTCAGGTAAATCTATTTTGCTATTAATTTCAAACTTGTCTTACACCTCCAAATACAGTTACATACAACACTGTTCTAGATGATCTTTATGAAGATTGTAGGTTAGCAAGTGCAGGAAGTTCTTTTTTTTATATTAGTGGATAAGGGATTCCTTAGCAGAACAGATGAAGAAATAGCTGGGCTTCTTTCTACGATCTTGCTTAATCCACGCCTGATCTTGATAGACCATGGCCACTTTAAGCACAATTGCAAGAGTTTGGGGCTAACAAAGGAAAACAATGGTTTCAATCTTGTCCAAGCATGATCTGGTTGCTTGTGCCCTTTTCAGTCTAGCACTCGATCCTAATCTGGTTTTATCCCATTTGGCTCTGTTTGAAAGGGGAATCCATTAGGGCTATGTGGTTAATTTTCGGTGTAGCACTTCATTTGGTGAAGTGCGAAAGGATGTTCGGAATACAAGAATTGAAGTGGCTCAGTTTGAGTACAACTACTGTTGTTTTTACTACCAATGATATAGCCTTATCAGCCATCATCATTGGCTACACTCCACTAAGGCGCGAAGCATGTATGTTATCCATGCATAAGTCTCTTTCATACCACGTTACCATCACTCTGCCCATCACCCTCGCACAGCATACTTGCTGTCAAGGTATTTCTTACAAAATGCAATTATCACTCCATGTAGGCCACCCTGTAATACATTTCATTTCCACGATAATGCATACTTTAGTTTCATAGCTGTCACTCATAGTATTTCAATTCAACATGATTTTTATTTCTCACAGAAATCCATGTTTCACAGCATTTTCACACTTTGTCTTATAAGATTTTGTGGCATTCACTGGCATCTTGTTCATTCATTCATTTATATCTTATTAGTTGTTTGTTTCATTTTCAGTATCTTAGTTGATATGCTTGTAGCCGTGCAGGTATACTATTCCATTCTACACCATCTAATCTGTATCTTCAGTATTTTGTTTACTCATTGTTGTATTTTGCCATGTTATTGCATCCTCTGTTTAGTTTAGTCCAAAAATTTCTACATTGCATTTTGCACTTCTAGTTTGGATCTCATTTAATCTAAACATACTCCCTGATTTCATTGGATTGCATACTTTCTGTTTTTATTTTTACCTAATCATGTGTTCGTCATGACATCTTGCCTTTATTGTTGTATTTCAGCTATCCTGTTCAGGTTACACTTTAAAATCAATTTTTTTCTTGCACAGATGTTTGAAATTATAGGATAATTGAAATTGATTTGACAGTTTCTGTTTTGCATAATATTTTTATAAGCAAAGGTGAGAGTGTTGTGCGTGAATGTTGAGTGTGAGTAAAAATAGAATTTTCGTGTGAATAGTATTGTTTGCAGCAAGAAGTGGTGTGCATATGTGTAAAAGTGTATAATGATGCAGTGATTGTTGCAAATACATTGGGAAATAAGTGTGTGTTGTCATACATTGCACTTCAATGTGGGACTTCCACCCATCGCCTTCATCATTTACCCGATGCTTTCCAAGTTGTTCCTGGACTTTTATCTTCACATCCCAAGCCAAAGAAGGATGTATACAAGGGACACCCCTTTACTTTCCATCAGAAAGCCCCCAGCTCCACATGTTCACATGTTGTACATTCATTTATGATCACATGTTGCACCCCTCACAAGTTTTTATTCACTTTCACAGCCCACCTATCACCACACCTCTCCTATCTCATAAGCTATTGTCCACCTATATGTCATATATATATATATATATATATATATATATATATATATATATATATATATATATATATATATATATATATATATATATATATATATATATATATATACATGTACATGCATGTAGGTACATAGGTATATACCACTTTTCATCTTTCCACACCTTAGATCATAAATATCGTGGCATATGCGCATCTCATCACCTACACCTTTTAAAAACAATGTGATATGTACAACTCTCTTCTATTCTCATACTAACTCTATTTTGCAGGAATCTCTGGAAAATGTTTATTTCCCTCTTAGATTAGGATTTTATCATTTCAATTTCAATTTCAATTTCAATTTCAATTTCAAGGTTGTAATAGTTAGGTATTAAAGAGAATTGTATCTTTTCAAGCATATATTAGAGTGCATGAGCATTGTAAATTTCATAAATTGTTTGTTTTCATATTTCTTTTACCTTTATTTTCAAAAATTCATGAATGGGAACACGAATGGCAAGTGCACCATTCTAATAAAAGGTGATTAAATCCTAAGTGGATGATTTACATCAATGGCCATAGTCAGGATGTGAACAAAACTTAGGATTTTCATCTCTTATGGAATAACACTAGACCCACATGGATCCTCTTCAAAAATCATCATATTTTCAAATATTTTCTTCTTTTATTAGAGTTTAACTTAAAATTAACTCAAAATATATACCAATGGCCATAGTCAGGGTATATTGAGAGTTAATTTCATTTTAAACTCTATAAAAGCACCAAAATATGTTTTATTCTTCACCTGAATTTAAATATAGATTATTATATAATACATTCAATGACCATAGTCAAGGATGTATTATATTTTCAATCTTATTTCAATTCATGTAAAGAATGAAATATGGTTTTCAAGATCCAATTTCAAAATTCTTCAAATTTATTCATCATTTAGGACAGAATTGCATCATACCTTCAAAAATTCTTTTTCATAAATCCAAGTGATTTCCTTCAGATATATTCTTCACTTCTCAACTCTTGTAAATTCAAATATCATTTTCATATTCTAACTTTAAATTCAAAAGTCTAATTTGACTTTGAAATTCATTTGTATATCCGAAATTCAAAATTCTAAACTCCAATCAAAATTCAAAGTTCAATTAAACTTGGAAATTTCTGATTCATCTTCTGATCCCAAATTCTAAAATTCAAAGTCCAATTTGACTTTGAAATCCATTTGTATATCCAAAATTCAAATTCTAAATGAAATTTCAAAGTTCAAATTAACTTTGAAACTTATGATTCATCTTCAAACTCAAAACCAAGTTCATCTTCAAATTCAAAATCAAAGTCTGAGATTGATCCTGAATCTCGAAAAGCTTGGCCTTTCCTAGGTTTTAAATTCAATCTGGGTTTTCAAAACTCAGATCCATACTCAAAAGTCCCATTTTTGGACTTTCAAAAACTCAAATTCAAAATTAGATCAACTTGGATCCAGTTTTCTAAATGCAATTATACTTTTGGATCTTAGACTTCAGATCCAAATCATCTCTTGGATTCCAGACCTTGGATCCAATTCCACTTTAGGGTCCAGAACCCACTTCCACTTCGGATCTCAGACTTCAGATCCAATTCCATTTTAGGATCCAAAATCCAATTCTACTTTGGATCTCAGACTTCAGATCCAAATCCATCTTAAGATCCAGACTTCGAATTCAAAATTCCAGATTTCAAATCAAATCCTATTTTCAATTCCAAAATCCAATTTCATTTTCAGATTTCAAATCCAATTCCACCTACAGATCACATCTGAATTTCTTAAATTCATCTCTATTTTTAATACCATTTCTCAGATCCATTCTAAATTTCAAACTTCAAAATTTAAATTCAATTCCATCTCAAGTATTCATTTCCTTTCCTAAATTCAAGTTCAAAATTCAAAGTCCATTTCCGACTTTGAAACTTCATTTCCTTTCATTTCAAAGCTTCAAGTCATTCTTTCTCAAAATCAAGATTTATTCTTCCAATCCTGATTTACTTCAAAAACTTAGAACTTCTCTGATCTATCTCAAGTTCTAAAGTTAGATTCAAACATTTCTTTACTCCCTTATCAAGTTCATCTCAGAATACTTGGAAATTTTCAAAAACATCTTTTTAAAGAGCATACATCCTTGCATTGCACAAGCATGATTCTTTGTGCATTTAGATCTTTAGGATAAATTCTTAGATAATCTTTAGGCAAAGCAAAAGGCATAGATTCGATCCTTGGTTCGATTACCCCTGGTAAAGGCGCCAGGAACGGTCGAACCTCGTACCGACGAGCGAATCCCGTCTCTCCATTTTTTTCGCAAACATTTCAAAAACGGAGGCGAGTTATTTGCTAAATATTTTCAAATCAAGGTCAAGTGAAAACCCGCAAAAGAGTTCATCTTCTATCTTTCTTTCTTTCTTTTCTCTTCTCTCTTTCTTTTTTGTCTTTTATTTCTCTCCCTTCAAAAAGGAGGAAAATAGAGGTTAGAAAAGGAAAAGAGAAGGAAGAGAGAGAAACCACAAGAGAGAGGAAAATTTTTGCGATGATCACAGTTTTGGCGACCGTGATGGGACTCGTCTTCGTCCGGTCGAATCTAATGCCTTTTGCTTTGCTTTGATATTATCTAAGTCTTTATTCTTCAAATGTCAGTTTCATTTTCATGCAAACCTTAGGAGCCTAGATTTTATCCTAAGCTGACATCATTGCATATAGGATCTAAGTATGGTTTGGTAGGACCATATTGAGGAGAACTATCCATGTTCACATTAGATTTAGGTCTGAAATACAACTCTCCTCAATTTTAGGGATTGAATGCAAAACAATGTATGCAAGTGTATGCTTCTCTTCATTTTAATCTATCTCTTTAGGATTTGCATTAGAGCCATCTGATTTCTTGCATGTTGAGCATATTTTGAAAACCTCCTTACCTATGTTGTCCCGGTCTTCACGTTGCTGGGCTGTCTCACTGAACCATAGTTCGGGAGAGAGCCTTACAACTGAACCACTTATTTGGGTTCGCGCCCCCCTACCACGTACCTAAGGGCCATAGTCCGAGGTATATCGGTAGGTGCTCAAGGATGTTGGGAAGCCATTATTTCTATGCCATGTACTTCGAGCTTCGGCTTGAGTATATCGGCGTATCTTGATTGAAATCAGATGATCTGAACCCTAGACTTAGGATTAAGGTCCTACAAGCCATTTCAAAATATTGCATTTAGAGTCAGCCTCTAGGGATTGTTGTTTGTGCATCCTTGTTTGTATATCTATGATTGTATGATATTTTATATTCCCTATATTTTTCAAAACCCTGGGTATATATTATTCAAAATTTTCTCTTTATTTTAAAACCCAGGTGTATTTTCCTTTTTCTTCTCTTAATTTCTTCTAATTCTTTTTTGATCCTGCCTGCAATTCTTCAAAAATTTTCTTTTCTATATTCTATTCCTTACCCTCGTTTTACAATAAAACATCTTTTGTCAGGATATGTCCTTTTCAAAATTTATCTTTATTCACATTTTTCAGAAAAACAGTGCGGTTGTCACAAATTTTGGTGACAACCCGATCCCTCGTAATGGGATGTTTTCATTTTCAGATTATGATTTCCTCCTTTATTCCTAGATCTTTTCTAAAAAGGCTCATTCATGCTCTACAGAGAGCATTGGCGCAATCAGTTGAGTCAGGCAAAGCTCAGAGATTGCACTAACATCCCAGTTACAAGCAGAGAGAGTAAGGAATGGATTCTTAAAAATCTGTCAGAAAGGGAGTTCAGTACAGCAAAAGTGAGATCGATCCCGTGATTTACCAATTATTCAAAAGGATGATGGTTGAAATATTGTCTGAACAAGCTGAAACCAATTGCAGAAAAGCTCCCACAGAAGGAAAGGCACCTATCACTTTTCCCATGAATAAACACGGCAATATCGGTATAGGAAATTCCAAAGCTAGCAGGAGCAACAATCAATGCAACCAGGGCAGCAACTTGAGAAAGTATAAAAGCCAGATTGGAAAATATTGTGAAAACCGTGATAGACCTCTTCAATACAGTCCTCAACAAAGAGGCAAGAAGCAAGAAGAACCAAAGCGTAAGGATTGGAGCAAGGATTGAGATTTCACTCCTTTAGATGAACCGCTCGACAAAATCCTCGATTATATGATGTCTAGCGAATTACTCTGGCTCCCAAAAGCCGCCAGCCCTTCCACAGTCATGGGAAAATATATAGACCAGTTCTGCAGATACCATCAAGTAACAGGGCATGACATTGAGCATTGCTTCATCTTCAAGAATATCATTCAAGACTGCCTTGATAAGAATCTCTTCGTCAAAAACGAAGAAGAAAGGCATCCAGATCTCCTAAACATGCAAGCCCAGTCCAGTTACCAGACAGGGGTCAGTGCTCAGCAGAAGTCAAGCAAGCCGAAGAAAGCAAAGCATGAAGGTTGGGGTTATGATCATCAGCTTACTCCTCTAGGTCAGCCGATCAAAGAAGTTCTTTAATACCTGCCCGAGAAAGAAATGATCAAACTCCCAAAACAGGATGATCCCTCTGTCACCAAAGGGAAATGGAAGAATCGCTTTTGCAAGTTTCATCGGGCAAGGGGGCATGACACGGAGCGCTGCTTTGTCCTCAAAAACATTGTGCAGGACTACATTGATAAAGAGCTTCTGGTACCAGAGGAAAGAGAAGAGAAGCCTGCAGTTTCAACCGGACCTTTTCCAGACCAATCAGAGAATTGTGAATGCCAAGAGTTTTTCGCTTTCATCCCTTTCTGTCAGCCGCTTTGTAGGGGCAAGTCAGCCCAGTCTTTGTGACCTTTTTTTTAGCATACTTGTAAATATTCAGTTTTGTTATCAACTTTTGCTCATCAATGAAATGTCGATTTTCTTTATATCTTTGATATTCAATACTTTCTTCTTTTTTTGGGCATTAAATTTCTTTTTCAAAATTCGGGACAATCCTGACATCATTCATGAGAGAAATGATATTACCTATGAGGGTCTTTCAAAAATCATGAAAATTTTAGTTCAAATATTTTAACCTTTTTCAAAGATCAACCCTTGTGTTGATCTCATTTTCCAAAAAATTGATTTCATTACATTCAAAGATCAACCCTTGTGTTGATCATATTTTCTAAAAATTGGTTTCGAACCATTGCATTCAAAGATTAACCCTTGTGTTGATCTCATTTTCCAAAAAATTGATTTCATTACATTCAAAGATCAACCCTTGTGTTGATCATATTTTCTAAAAATTAGTTCCGAACCATTGTATTCAAAGATCAACTCTTGTGTTGATCTCATTTTCCAAAATTTGATTTCATTACATTCAAACATCAACCCTTGTGTTGATCATATTCTCTAAAAGTGGATTTCAAATCATTACATTCAAAGATCAACCCTTGTGTTGATCATATTTTCTAAAAAGTTGATTTCAAATCATTGCATTCAAAGATCAACCCTGGTGTTGATTATGTTTTCTAAAAAGTTGATTTCAAATCATTGCATTCAAAGATCAACCCTTGTGTTGATCATATTTTCTAAAAATTGATTTTGAATCATTGCATTCAAATATCAACCCTCGTGTTGATCATATTTTCTACAAATTGGTTTTCAAATCATTGCTTCAAAAAATTAACCCTCATGATGATCTCTCATGAATGATCCCCTTTCAAAGATTAGCTCTCGTGGTTAATCTTTCTTTCCAAAAAAATGATTTTCTCATCTTCTTCTCTCATTTTAAAGATCCCACATGCAGGCAGGATCAAACTCTTTTTCAAATCTTCTTTCAGTCTTTATCAGTTTTATTTACCTTTATCAAATTTTATTAAATTTTATTCGTCCATTTTTATTTTCTTCTTGTCAATTCTTATTTCAAAATTTTACCCTTTCAGGTTAAGGGATAAAACCTGATGCCTCTTTCCCATGAGGTATTTCTTTTTTTTCTTCTTTTTCTTTCTTTCTCCCCCCCTTCAGGTTAAGGGATAAACCTGAAACCTCATCCTACGAGGTCCTTCTTTCTTCAGGATAAGGGATAGTCCTGAATGTCTTTCTCTTTTAAAGCTTCATTAATCTCTGCTAAATCTTTTTCTTCATCCAATTTTATCAATTTTATTTCTTAATTAAATTTTAATTCTTCCAAATCTTTATCAAAGCTTTTCATCAACTTTGGCCTAAATTTTATTCCTTTCCCATTCAAGATAAGGGATAATCCTGAAACCCCTCATAGAAACAACAATGCTACCTGTGAGAATTCTTTTACAAAAATAAAATTCCATAAAATTTCCTTGATTCTTCTCTTTTGTCAAAACTTCCATCAATTCCTATCCTTCTCAGATTTTATTTCCTCCCCAGTCAAGATAAGGGGGCAATCAGATCACATGCAAATAAATTCAGTCCTCTAAATCGTCATTCTCAATCCCAGGTCCGGTCCTCGCACTGGCAAAATTTTCAAAACTCAAATCTTTTGATTAAAAACTTTCTGTCAAAAAACCCGAATTCTCACTTGGGCTTTTTTTTCCTTTATTCTTTCATTTGAAGTTCTGAGTTCCGACTAGGACTTCCTTTTGAATCCAATCCTCGCATTGGAAATCAATTATTTCTTTAGAAATCCGAGTTCCAGCTCCGGTTTTTCCTCGATTATTTTTCGTTCAAAGTTCTGAGTTCCGACCAGGACTTCCTTTTGAATCCAATCCTCGCATTGAAAATCAATCATTTCTTTAGAAATCCGAGTTCCAGCTTGGGTTTTTCCTCTATTATTTTTTGTTCGAAGTTCTGAATTCCGACCAGGACTTCCTTTTGAATCCAATCCTCGCATTGGAAATCAATCATTTCTTTAGAAATCCGAGTTCCAACTCAGGTTTTTCCTCTATTATTTTTCGTTCGAAGTTCTGAGTTCCGACCAGGACTTCCTTTTGAATCCAATCCTCGCATTGGAAATCAATCATTTCTTTAGAAATCTGAGTTCCATCTCGGGTTTTTCCTCTATTATTTTTCGTTCGAAGTTCTAAGCTTCGACCAGGACTTCCTTTTGAATCCAACCCTCGCATTGGAAATCAATCAGTTCTTTGGAAATTCGAGTTTTTCAAAACTCGGATTTTTGTTTATCTTTTATCCGAGTCCCAGCTCGAGTTCTTCCCCTGTCCCCTTCAAGTTAAGGGATAAACCTGATGCCTCATGCTAACGAGGTATTTCTTTCCTTCCTTCCCAGTTCAGGATAAGGGGATAAATCCTGAAGACAGACCACATATAGTTAGGATGTGATGGTCCATTGAATTCAGAATTTCTCATCAAATTTTACTTTCCAAATCTAGCTCATCTTCACAACCCAGTCCTTGCACTGGTTATTTCTCAAATTTATCAATCATATGTTGAGCTCATTTAGAAAATCCGGTTCTCGCACCGGTAACCTTCTAAATTCAGTGTTCTGATCAAATTCTTTCCTCTTTCAAAATTCAAGTTCTGACTTAAATCTGATGTATTTCCAAAAAATTCAGCATCTCGCTGGTCATGTATTTTCAAAAGATCCAACACTCGTTGGACATGTATTTCAAACATCCCAGCCTTTTGTTGGTCAGGTATTTCAAACGTTCCAGCTTTTTGCTGGTCAGGTATTTCCAAAAAGATCCAACACTCGTTGGCCATGTATTTCAAATGTTCCAGCTTCTCGCTGGTCAGGTATTTCAAACGTTTCAGCTTTTGCTGGTCAGGTATTTCAAAAGATCCAACACTCGTTGGACATGTATTTCAAACGTCCCAGCCTTTTGCTGGTCAGGTATTTCAAACGTTCCAGCTTTTGCTGGTCAGGTATTTCTAAAAGATTCAACACTCGTTGGTCATGTATTTCAAACGTTCCAGATTCTCGTTGGTCATGTATTTCAAACGTTCCAGCTATTGCTGGTCAAGTATTTCAAATGTTCCAGCTTTCTGCTGGTCATGTATTTCAAACATTCTAGTTTCTGCTGGTCATGTATTTCAAAGGTTCCAGCTTTTGCTGGTCATGTATTTTCAAAATCAAAGATTGCAACTCAAGGTCTCATCAAAATCTATATTGAGTGATTATTTCACAAAGAATTCATGAAAACATTGCCAATTTGCTAAAAGCATTTGTTGATTCTAAAATTTGACTACACAAAAAGAATTTCTTCAGATTACCTCTAGTATTTCTTTCCAAAAAAGGTGAAACTTTCTGCGAAAAGGGGATAAAATTCAAATCTTTTTCCTGTTGATCAACCAAAAGGATGAAAAAAATATCCTTGATATGATTAATGACACAAATATTCAATGATGTTGAAAAGCCAGAAGTGAATTTATATTGATCTTGGCTATGGCGCATGTTTTAAAATGACTTTCTGGCAATCAGGCAGTGAAAATATATCGAGCTATAGAAAGGATCCACTCGACCCATATCTTCTCATTCGTTTAAAGTTGCAATCAAATATCCGCAAAAGGGATCTCTCAACTGTCGTCAAGATGAAGACGAATATGCGAGCAGACCCCCGGGGACAAAGAAGATTTGGATCATCTTTGAGATGAAGGAGTTTGTGAAGGATCCTTCCTGGGAAAGTTCAGATCACCGTCAAGATGAAGGCAAGTGTGATGAGCCTACCGACAAACCCTAAAAGATATTTGATTTCTGCTATCACCTAAAGACCTTTTGAGCCAATGTCATCATATATAATCCCTGAGAAAAAGAAGGATCAGAGCATCTCCAAGATGAAGGAGTTTGTGACGTACCCTTCCTTGAAAAAGAGAGAAAAGTCAGGACATCCAAATGAAGGATGATGTGAAAAACCGAGAAAGCCCAATGACTCAAAAAGAGTGCAAAAAGATCATCGTGGGAAAACACCCAGATATCAAACTGCCAAAGTTGCCAGAAGTCATCTTTTTCTCATGCAAAATTCTTTTATCAATATCTTTTCATTTTCTGCTTTTATGAAATTAAGAATATTTCTTCTATTCTTATATCAGGGAAATGGATAGCTTCCTTGAAGAAAATCATCAGTGCTAAAATTTTGAATTTTACTCTTAGAACTGAGGAGTTAACCTCATTGGAGGAAATACTCTAGGTAAAAGAGGGAAAACCTTTGCACATACGTGCATATTTAGAAGCGTTTGAATCTACTACGATTTTATCTTATTGGCAAAATTTTCTAGCTATTCCAAGAATAAAATAAACATTCAATATCCATTTTGATGCAACCTAGCGTTGTTTATATTTTCTAAAAGAGTTGCCTCCGAAGGAAGTATCTCTTCTTGTCCCATCACGATTTTCTCATTGAAGAATTCCGTATGGACGACCCACTCAAAATAAGGGTCAAAACCTGAAACTTCTTGCGAAAGATCATAGATTTCAAAAGCTATTTCAGTCTCAGCAATGAGACACCCAATTTCTTCCCCTTTTCAAAGCTTTAGGGAACCCTATATTTTCTCCTTTCGCAAAAACCCCTTTCGGATTTGTTCGTTCAAATTCCGAAGGTCCCATTATGGTTTCTCCATTTTTGAGAAACCTGTATGGTAGATTTCCCCCACTCAGGATAAGGGTCAAACCTAAACCATATGCGAAAGATCATTTAATTTCAAAAGCTATTTCAGTCTCAGCAATAAGACGCCCAATTTCTTCCCCTTTTCAAAGCTTTAGGGAACCCTATATTTCCTCCTTTCGCAAAAACCCCTTTCGGATTTGTTCGTCCAAATTTCGAAGGTCCCATCATGCTTTCTCTATTTTTGAGAAACTTGTATGGTAGATTTTCCCCACTCAGGATAAGGGTCAAACCTGAACCATCTGTGAAAGACCATAGATTTCAAAAGCTATTTCAGTCTAAGCAATGAGACGCCCAATTTCTTTCCCTTTTCAAAGCTTTAGGGAACCCTATATTTTCTCCTTTCGCAAAAACCCCTTTCGGATTTGTTCGTCCAAATTCCGAAGGTCCCATTATGGTTTCTCAATTTTTGAGAAACCTGTATGGTAGATTTCTCCCACTCAGGATAAGAGTCAAACCTGAACCCCCTGCAAAAGATCATTTACTTCAAAAGCTATTTTTGTCTCAACAATGAGACGACCAATTTCTTCCCCTTTTCAAAGCTTTAGGGAACCCTATATTTTCTCCTTTCGCAAAAACCCCTTTTGGATTTGTTCGTCCAAATTCCGAAGGTCCCATTATGGTTTCTCCATTCGAGAAATCCGTATGGTAGATTTCCCTCACTCAGGTTAAGGGCCAAACCTGAACCCCCTGTGAGAGGTCATAGATTTCAAAAGCTATTTCAGTCTCAGCAATGAGACGCCCAATTTCTTCCCCTTTTCAAAGCTTTAGGGAACCCTATATTTTCCTCCTCTCGTAAAACCCCTTTCGGATTTGTTCGTCCAAGTTCCGAAGGTCCCATTATGGTTTCTCCATTTGAGAAATCCGTATGGTAGATTCCCTATTCAGACTAAGAGTTAACCCGGAACCTCGCTTCACGAGGTATCTTCCTTTCAGATTTGGGTTAAACCTGAGACTCGTTCCAACAAGATTCCTCGTTCTAACGAGATGTTTCCTTCCAATCCCATCATGGTTCTTCCCATTAAGGAACCCATGTTTGGTATATCCATTCAGGATAGGATCCTA
The DNA here is from genome assembly GCF_984573655.1 of Nuphar pumila. Classification (NCBI taxonomy): domain Eukaryota; kingdom Viridiplantae; phylum Streptophyta; class Magnoliopsida; order Nymphaeales; family Nymphaeaceae; genus Nuphar; species Nuphar pumila. The sequence goes on along the minus strand of NC_143264.1, from coordinate 50,724,703 downwards.
CTTGAGCTTCATTTCATGAGACATTTTCCAAAAATGTCCCATCAAGGTTCTCATGTATTCCTTTCCTCATCCAGTTCATTTTTTTGTCCCATCCAGGTTAAGGGCTAAACCTGAATCATTCCAAAAAGCGTATCTTGTCTCGTCCGTGAGACCTGATCAAAATTCTGATTTTCCACCATTTCGGGATTTTCATTCAAAGTCGCATCACGATTTCCTCATCTTTTACTCAATCATATCATTTCAAGGATTTCATCTCCCCAAAACCATTCAGGATAAGGTTTTAAGCCTGAGAAGCCATGTTTTCAAAATAATCCCTCCACACCCAGTTCAGATCTGCTGACTGGGGCATTTTCAAAATTTGGAGTGTTGTCTTTGCCACTAAGCTCGGCTTTCAACCGACTTAATAGCAAAGAGGGGCATCTCTGAACACCCCAAATTTTTCAAAATTTTGTAAAATGACTCTTTTGCCCCCGGTCCCATTTTCTGAGAAAACCGAGGCTAAATTTCAATTATTCTTTAGATTTTTTGGATTAAATTTCACATTGATATATTCAAAATCAATTCCGGATCCAAATCCAGTGCTTTAAATCCATATTTCTTCAAAATTTGGATCCAAACCCATTTCTGAAGAAATTTTCTCAAAATAGCTTTTAAATTCTGAGAAAAATTCCCTTTTGTAAATATTTTTGTAAAAACACAAAAAAAAATTTAAAATTAATTAGTTTTAATCTTTGTTTTCTCACAAACTTTAGAATTTTATCCTAAAAATACAAAAAAATGAAAATAATGCAAAAACAAAAAAAAATTGGGAAAATTATGAGAAAAACAAATGAGTTTAAAAATTGATTTTTGCTAAAAACCTCGGAAGCCCCTTTTTTTTGTAAAAATTTGAAAATTAGAGGGGGTCATATGCAAAATCCTTGTTTAGGGTTTTAAAACCCTTCGTAAGCAAAAGGGGAGAGAAGGCCGAAACCCTCAATCGCCTTCTCCCTCTCCTTCTCTCCACCTCGGCTGGCTGGCACCTCCATCGCCCTCCATCTCCGAACCTCCTTCCTCTGCCATCGATGCCTAACGACACCTTCATCTTCAGCCTCTCATCCCCCAACCGCATCCTCCTTCTTCCCCTTTAAAAGAGGCAAACGAAAACCCTTCCATCCATCCATCAATCCATCCATCCATCTACCGCCTCTCACCCTCCTTCACCTTCAGCATCTAGAAAGATCACCCAATCAGTTGAAGTTATTAGCCTCCCTGCAAAAATCCTACAACATAAGATGATCTGGTAAGCCTCCATTCTCCCTTCCCTCTATTGCTTTCTTTCTTTCTTTCTTTTTTTATTTTTTTTTCTCTGGATTTTCTTTAATCTTTAATCCTACCTCATCAACGCATCCTCTGTGATCCCGATTTGCATATAGAAAATTCGGTTCATAGATATGCAATATTAACGGAATCCCCTGATTCCTACATTGGGTTTCCTGTTTTTTTTATTGTTTATTTATTTATTTAGTTTCGTTATATTTGACCGACCATGGCATCTTTGAATGTTTCTGTTTACTTTGCCTATTTCAGTGCTTCAATCTATTTACCTGCAAATACTGCTTTGGTGTACGTTTTACCCTTTTAGACGATGCACCCCTTTTCATGAGCATCATTCTCTGCATTTTCCCTCATCCAGGTAGGTGGTTTATTTCATTCATCTTCATGTTATACCTGGGAAGGCTTCTAAAATGACATTTAATCTGATCCAGTATCAGATCAGGTTCATTCTGCCAAAATCTTCAATCGGTTTCATAGTCACCTTGCTTGCTAGTTTTCTATGTTTTAAGCCTCCTCAATTCAAAGCATCCTGCACCATTTGTTGTTCACCTTTCGTGTGTTTCCTTCATCCTTAAACTTCGTTGTCCATAATTAGCCTGACCCACCCACATCTGGGTATGTAAATGTTTGTAGGGTATGGTCATTGGAAACCAATCATCTCTCAGTATATATATTGAATAACATTCCTTTCTTTTCATTAGATATGTTTTTCTCTCTGCTCTCTCTCTCTCTCTTGGGTCTCACTCTCGTTCAGCATTTCTTGTTGTATCTGTGAAGAAGAGGGTAAGTATGGTACCTTGAAATAGTAGAGAAATCATTAAGATTGGAGTCAAGCTCTTGAAATCGGCAACGGTTGGTGATCTAATTCATTATTGAATTAAGAAGTACCACCCTTTCGGACAACGTCTCGCACTCCCTCAGAAACCTGGCTCACAGGGGAGGGTCGTTGTCCCTGACTCCGAAGAGAAGGTCTGTCGATAATGGCAGAAAACTAACCATGGTCTTCAAGGATTTGGGTCTTCAGGCCTTATACAGTGTGCTATTGGTGCTTCCATTACCTCAAATGTATCATGGAGACACTCTTCGTTCATAGGTTTATACAGGCAATCTCACCACTCTCTAAGGCATTCAGAAACTGTGCTTATTACTAGATTTTTGGGTGCTTACATAGCTTATCATGCGAGCCATCCTCACCATGATTATCCTCCCTGCATTATATAGTAGCCATATTCATCTTGGCGCTGAGTTCATCTGTGCCTACACGGGAGACAAAGGTATTCATGTGTTTCAATTAGTGCAGGTAAAGCATGATAGAAAATTTTCAACACATGCTACTGTGAAGACAAATGGGTGATCTTCTGCTTGTTAAATGGAAATTTTGTCACATGATGCACACACAAACATGTTTGTTTAAAATTCCATTTCACGTGATGTTAGGGGGGGGGGGGTTGTGTATATCCTTAAAACATTTGTTTTAATCTATATATTTGCATGGCATCTTATTACAAATAGGTAAAATTTCAGAACCATATGATATGAAAATTGTTTGACGAGTTGATCCAATACAGGCTTTGAGCGGTGGAAAACCTCATGTATGTTCTGATTTTAAGCGTGGGTTTGCATTCTTTTTCCCTCTCAACACAATTGCAGAAGTTTGGGGCTAACAAAGGAGAACAATTGCTTCAATCTTGTCCAAACACGATTTGGCTGCTTATGCCCTCTCAGGTAAATCTATTTTGCTGTTAATTTCAAACTTGTCTTACACCTCCAAATACAGTTACATACAACACTGTTCTAGATGATCTTTATGAAGATTGTAGGTTAGCAAGTGCAGAAAGTTCTTTTTTTTTATATTAGTGGATAAGGGATTCCTTAGCAAAACAGATGAAGAAATAGCTGGGCTTCTTTCTATGATCTTGCTTAATCCACGCCTGATCTTGATAGACCATGGCCACTTTAAGCACAATTGCAAGAGTTTGGGGCTAACAAAGGAAAACAATGGCTTCAATCTTGTCCAAGCATGATCTGGTTTCTTGTGCCCTTTTGAGTCTAGCACTCGATCCTAAGCAGGTTTTATCCCATTTGGCTCTGTTTGAAAGGGGAATCCATTAGGGCTATGTGGTTAATTTTCGGTGTAGCACTTCATTTGGTGAAGTGGGAAAGGATGTTCGGAATACAAAAATTGAAGTGGCTCAGTTTGAGTACAACTACTGTTGTTTTTACTACCAATGATATAGCCTTATCAGCCATCATCATTGGCTACACTCCACTAAGGCGCGAAGCATGTATGTTATCCATGCATAAGTCTCTTTCATACCACGTTACCATCACTCTGCCCATCACCCCCGCACAGCATACTTGCTGTCAAGGTATTTCTTACAAAATGCAATTATCACTCCATGTAGGCCACCCTGTAATACATTTCATTTCCACGATAATACATACTTTAGTTTCATAGCTGTCACTCATAGTATTTCAATTCAACATGATTTTTATTTCTCAAAGAAATCTATGTTTCACAGCATTTTCACACTTCGTCTTATAAGATTTTGTGGCATTCACTAGCATCTTGTTCATTCATTCATTTATATCTTATTAGTTGTTTATTTCATTTTCAGTATCTTAGTTGATATGCTTGTATCCGTGCAGGTATACTATTCCATTCTACACCATCTAATATGTATCTTCAGTATTTTGTTTACTCATTGTTGTATTTTGCCATGTTATTGCATCCTCTGTTTAGTTTAGTCCAAAAATTTCTACATTGCATTTTGCACTTCTAGTTTGGATCTCATTTAATCTAAACATACTCCCTGATTTCAATGGATTGCATACTTTCTGTTTTTATTTTTACCTAATCATGTGTTCGTCATGACATCTTGCCTTTATTGTTGTATTTCAGCTATCCTGTTCAGGTTACACTTTAAAATCATTTTTTTTTCTTGCACAGATGTTTGAAATTATAGGCTAATTGAAATTGATTTGACAGTTTCTGTTTTGCATAATATTTTTATAAGCAAAGGTGAGAGTGTTGTGTGTGAATGTTGAGTGTGAGTAAAAATAGAATTTTCGTGTGAATAGTATTGTTTGCAGCAAGAAGTGGTGTGCATATGTGTAAAAGTGTATAATGATGCAGTGATTGTTGCAAATACATTGGGAAATAAGTGTGTGCTGTCATACATTACACTTCAATGTGGGACTTCCACCATCGCCTTCATCATTTACCCGATGCTTTCCAAGTTGTTCCTGAACTTTTATCTTCACATCCCAAGCCAAAGAAGGATGTATACAAGGGACACCCCTTTACTTTCCATCGGAATGCCCCCAGCTCCACCTGTTCACATGTTGTACATTCATTTAGGATCACATGTTGCACCCCTCACAAGTTTTTATTCACTTTCACAGCCCACTTATCACCACACCTCTCCTATCTCATAAGCTATTGTCCACCTATATGTCATATATATTTATATATATATATATATATATATATATATATACATGTACATGCATGTAGGTACATAGGTATATACCACTTTTCATCTTTCCACACCTTAGATCATAAATATCGTGGCATATGCGCATCTCATCACCTACATCTTTTAAAAACAATGTGATATGTACAACTCTCTTATATTCTCATACTAACTCTGTTTTGCAGGAATCTCTAGAAAATGTTGATTTCCCTCTTAGATTAGGATTTTATCATTTCAATTTCAATTTCAAGGTTGTAATAGTTAGGTATTAAAGAGAATTTTATCTTTTCAAGCATATATTAGAGTGCATGAGCATTGTAAATGTCATAAATTGTTTGTTTTCATATTTCTTTTACCTTTATTTTCAAAAATTCACGAATGGGAACACGAATGGCAAGTGCACCATTCTAATAAAAGGTGATTAAATCCTAAGTGGATGATTTACATCAATGGCAATAGTCAGGATGTGAACAAAACTTAGGATTTTCATCTCTTATGGAATAACACTAGACCCACATGGATCCTCTTCAAAAATCATCATATTTTCAAATATTTCCTTCTTTTATTAGAGTTTAACTTAAAATTAACTCAAAATATATACCAATGGCCATAGTCAGGGTATATTGAGAGTTAATTTCATTTTAAACTCTATAAAAGCACCAAAATATGTTTTATTCTTCACCTGAATTTAAATATAGATTATTATATAATACATTCAATGACCATAGTCAAGGATGTATTATATTTTCAATTTTATTTCAATTCATGTAAAGAATGAAATATGGTTTTCAAGATCTAATTTCAAAATTCTTCAAATTTATTCATCATTTAGGACAGAATTGCATCATACCTTCAAAAATTCTTTTTCATAAATCCAAGTGATTTCCTTCAGATATATTCTTCACTTCTCAACTCTTGTAAATTCAAATATCATTTTCATATTCTAACTTTAAATTCAAAAGTCTAATTTGACTTTGAAATTCATTTGTATATCCGAAATTCAAAATTCTAAACTCCAATCAAAATTCAAAGTTCAATTAAACTTGGAAATTTCTGATTCATCTTCTGATCCCAAATTCTAAAATTCAAAGTCCAATTTGACTTTGAAATCCATTTGTATATCCAAAATTCAAATTCTAAATGAAATTTCAAAGTTCAAATTAACTTTGAAACTTCTGATTCATCTTCAAACTCAAAACCAAGTTCATCTTCAAATTCAAAATCAAAGTCTGAGATTGATCCTGAATCTCGAAAAGCTTGGCCTTTCCTAGGTTTTAAATTCAATCTGGGTTTTCAAAACTCAGATCCATACTCAAAAGTCCCATTTTTGGACTTTCAAAAACTCAAATTCAAAATTAGATCAACTTGGATCCAGTTTTCTAAATGCAATTATACTTTTGGATCTTAGACTTCAGATCCAAATCATCTCTTGGATTCCAGACCTTGGATCCAATTCCACTTTAGGGTCCAGAACCCACTTCCACTTCGGATCTCAAACTTCAGATCCAATTCTATTTTAGGATCCAAAATCCAATTCTACTTTGGATCTCAGACTTCAGATCCAAATCCATCTTAAGATCCAGACTTCGAATTCAAAATTCCAGATTTCAAATCAAATCCTATTTTCAATTCCAAAATCCAATTTCATTTCATTTTCAGATTTCAAATCCAATTCCACCTACAGATCACATCTGAATTTCTTAAATTCATCTCTATTTTTAATACCATTTCTCAGATCCATTCTAAATTTCAAACTTCAAAATCTAAATTCAATTCCATCTCAAGTATTCATTTCCTTTCCTAAATTCAAGTTCAAAATTCAAAGTCCATTTCCGACTTTGAAACTTCATTTCAAAGCTTCAAGTCCTTCTTTCTCAAAATCAAGATTTATTCTTCCAATCCTGATTTACTTCAAAGACTTAGAACTTCTCTGATCTATCTCAAGTTCTAAAGTTAGATTCAAACATTTCTTTACTCCCTTATCAAGTTCATCTCAAAATACTTGGAAATTTTCAAAAACATCTTTTTAAAGAGCATACATCCTTGCATTGCACAAGCATGATTCTTTGTGCATTTAGATCTTTAGGATAAATTCTTAGATAATCTTTAGGCAAAGAAAAAGGCATAGATTCGATCATTGGTTCGATTACCCCCGGTAAAGGCGCCAGGAACGGTCGAACCTCGTACCGACGAGCGAATCCCGTCTCTCCATTTTTCCCGCAAAAATTTCAAAAACGGAGGTGAGTTATTTGCTAAATATTTTCAAATCAAGGTCAAGTGAAAACCCGCAAAAGAGTTCCTCTTCTCTCTTTCTTTTCTGTCTTTTATTTCTCTCCCTTCAAAAAGGAGGAAAATATAGGTTAGAAAAGGAAAAGAGAAGGAAGAGAGAGAAACCACAAGAGAGAGGAAAAATTTTGCGATGATCACATGATCCAAATCTTTTTTGGCCTCGGGGGTCTAGCTCGCATATTCGTCTTCAACTTGACAACAATTAAGAGATCCCTTTTGCAGATATTTGATTGCAGCTTAAATGACTGAGGAGATATGGATTAAGTGGATTCTTTTTATAGCTCAGGATATTTTTACTGCCTGATTGCCAGAAAATCATCTTTAAACATGTGCCCTAACCATGATTAATATCAATTTGCTTTCAGATTTTCAATATCATTGAAATTTCTTTGCTAATCATACCAATGATATTTCCTTCATCCTTTTGGTTGATCAATAGGGAAAAATTATGAATTTTGCTCTTTTACACAAAAAAAGCTTCACCCTTTTGAAAAGAATACTAAAGGTAATCTGAGGTGATTTTTTTGTGCAATAAAATATTGGAATCAACAAATACTTTTAGCAAATTGACAAATTTTTCGAGAATCCTTTGTGAAATAATCACTCAATATAGATTTTAATGGGACCTTTAGCTGAAATTTAGAATAAATAATAATAATAAAAAAATGAGATTTTAGAAATCCTTACTAGTAAAAACTGGATTTTGTTTTGACGGACCAGCTCGAAAGCAGGATTTTGTTTTGAAAGACCAGCTCGAAAGCAGGATTTTTATTTCACCAGCTCGAAAGTAGGATTTTGATTTGATCGACCAACTCAAAAGCAGGATTTTGATGGAAAGGCTAGCTCAAAAGTAGGATTTTGATTTAAGGGACCAGCTTAAAAGCAGTATTTTGATTGACCGACCAACTCGAAAGCAGGATTTTGTTTGACTGACCAGCTCGAAAGCAGGATTTGATTGACCGACCAGCTTGAAAGCAGGATTTTGATTTGATCGACCAGCTCAAAAGCAGGATTTTGATGGAAAGACCAGCTCAAAAGTAAGATTTTGATTGATGGAACAACTTGAAAGCAAGATTTTGATTGACCGACCAGCTCGAAAGCAGGATTTTGATTGATGGACCAGCTCGAAAGCTGGATTTTGATTGACCGACCAGCTCGAAAGCAGGATTTGATTGACTGACCAGCTCGAAAGCAGGATTTTGTTTGACCGACCAACTCAAAGGCAGAATTTGATTGACCGACCAACTCGAAAGCATGATTTTGTTTGACCAACCAGCTCGAAAGCAGAATTTTGTTTGACCGACCAGCTCGAAAGCATGATTTGGTTTTGACTGACCAGCTCGAAAGCAGGATTTTGTTTGACCGACCAGCTCGAAAGCAGGATTTTTGTTTTGACCGACCAGCTGTAAACACCCCAAATTTTCCTCAGCCATTCTCAAACAACCCTCCTCGTGCAGTGCCAACTCTGTTAGGTCGGTGTAGGAGTCAAACCCCGAGTCAGTTTCAGAAAATCACCATTTTACCAACATTTTTATTAGGAAAATTACCATTTTACCCTTAGTTCATCCCGGACTCCAGTCAGTCGGAGTGAACAAAGCTCACTGGTCAGTTCAGAGCATTTAGAATATCAGTCATTTCAAGCTCATCTGAGCTCACAATGAAGAAACCATTTCCATTTCTAACCATTCCTGCCAAAATGGGATCATTTCTTAAAAAATGAGCTTATTTCTCACTCAAATTCAAGCCAATTGTCTCTGAGACAGTCATTCATAGTCAGTCATATTCCCCAGAGTCTAACTTGAGCTTAACAGGAGTTCGAGTGCTCCAGTTTCAGTTCAAAACCATTTCTAAGTGTCCTAGAGCCCATTTTAGTCCATTTCAGCTCTTTCAGCTGAAATTGAGCTGAGTTCAGCCAATTGAGCTAGTGTTCGAGCTTTGATTTTAGTTCATGTCAGTATTACTGACCTCTGTCCTAGCTCGAAACCAACTCAGATCCCTAATTCACTTCACTCTAGTGACCATTCCGTACCATTTCTCTAAAAATGATAGTATTTCTTGAAGATTCAGTCAGAAAGGTCAGTTGAGTCAGTGTCTAGTCAGTTTATTTGAGTTCTGAAACCCTAGAATCCAGCTCATCTTAGTTTAATCCAGCTTGAACCCCAATTTTCAGTGTCACTCTAACCCAGTAGAGTCCAAAAACCATTTCTTCAACCATTTTGTAAATTTTATCAATTTTAATGCTTTTTAAGCTGATACGACTGCCAATCGGGGTTTAAAATCCAAAATTCTCCATTCAGAGTTAGCATTTCGCATGTCATTTCATGTCATTTCTCATCATTTCATATCATTTCTCAGCATTTCATCACATTTCATTTTCGAAGTCCAGAACTCCAGTTTTATAAATTTCAATCCAGATCAAGTTTCAAAAGCTTTCAGAAATCAATTTCAAATCCTGGGTTTCCAAAATTGACATTTTTATCCCTGGGAGTCTAAATTTGGAAATATTTTCTCAAGAAAAACAATCTGGATTTCTTTCAAAATTAAAATTTCAAATTCTACACTAGATTTGCTTCGCAACGGGGTATTGAACTTCAAAATCCGAGCTCGTTTCAAAAATTACCAAAAATAACTTGTTTCGTTTGGAAATTTTTTGAAAAAACTATTTTACCCCTCTAATCGTCAAAATAAATTTCAAAAGTGAAATTTGGACCCGCTCTGAGATGACCCATCCATTTGCATTTTTTTGTTTTAATTTATAAAAAAAGGAAAAAAAAATTTACCCTTTTCTTTATTTTTTTGTTTGTTTTATTTTATTTTATTATTTTATTTTTTTCTAAGGTGGGACCCACAAGGGGTTGACCACCCTAGCCCTCAATCCAGCCCATTTCTTTTTTTTCTTCCTCCATTTTCCTTTTTTTCCCATTTTTTCTTTCCTTCTTTCTTCCTTTTCTTTCTTTTTCTTTTTTTTCCTCCTTTCTTTCCTCTCCCTCCACTCACGTATGGCAGTCCAGCCCCCCTTCTCTTTCCTCTTCCCTCTCCTTTCTTCCCCTTTCTTTCCTTTTCTTTCTCCCTTCTCTCTTTCCTTCTTCTCTTCCCTTTCTTTCCTTCTTTCTTTCCTTCTTCCCTTCATTCCTTCCTTCTTTTTCCCCAGCCTCCAACCCATTCACGTAAAGGGTGGGATCTTCTTTTTCATTAGGTTATCAAGACCTAAGTGGAGGGGAGATAAAAGCTAAGTTTTGATTTTGGTAAAAAGAAAAAGAAAAAGAGCTACGGCTGGCCCATCTTCCCCTTAACGCCTCTCTCCCTCTCTCTCCCTTGAACTCTCTCTTTCTCTCTCTCCTTAGCTGCTACAGCCACAACATCCTTTCTCCATCAATAAGCAGCTGCAGCTTCCTTCATCACAGCCTTCCTTGGTGGCAGCAAGAGCCTAGCCACTAGCCTCCACGCCCAGCCGGTTCAAGCCATCAGCAGCCACCTCCACCTTGCTTCAGCTTCAACCTCCTACAGCCTGCAGCACACACTTCCAGTTCCTTCCCAACTGCAGCATATCCATCTTCACGACTCTCTCCTTCTCTCTTCTTTCACAAAAAGTCATTTCCCATTGAAAACTTAGGGAAAATCTTTATTTTTCCCTAAGTCTTCAACTCAAATCATCACACTCAAGTCTTCAGCAGTAGTCGACCCACCTTAGCAGCATCTCAAACCCCAAGGGTGCAACTTCTCACTAGTAGCAACCTTCATTATCAGATCCCCTACCTTGGCCCCAGCCCATCAACTTCTTTCAGCAGCTGCAACATCCTCCAAGGTGGTCTCCTTTGTAACAGCCCACCATTGCTCCCACCTTCCTCGCTAGCCGCCACTCCTTCTCCTTCAACCGGGTCGAATAAGAGCTTCCCTTCCCAAGGTAAGGCATTTCCCAGGCTTGCTTTTATGAAGTTCAACGCGAATCCAGTCCAAAAACTGGATTCACATGATTAAATATTCATTGATAATCTTGTAAAGCCATAAGGTTTTGGGTTTGGGCTATATAGGTAAAGGGATCCATCCAATGGATGGATCAGATCCCTCATCTATAACCAATATTAAATAAGTACCATGTCCCTGAATTTTTATTTCATTCCATGTTTATTTTCATGTAGAATATACATTTTTAGGTAGTGCATCTATATTAGTTCGTTGTCTTATGCATTTTTCATTGATTTCGTTAATAAATATCTAATAATCTATATGCTTGATTCTAGGTATGTAGTCCGTATGTCATTTCATGTTTAATTTATCATCTATAAATTGTTATTTTTTTATATTAAATGCATTTATGTATCTCTAATTCTCTGCAAAAAACTCACATCCAATCGGGTTCTGTAATTTCATTTAGCAAATCAAATCCCCATTCGCGTTTTGGACTTCTCTGAACTTTCAATTTCTGCTTTAGCAGACAAGAACTTTCAGCACCACCCTTGTGGAGGATCCGGATTGTCCTCCAAAAATCACAGTGGATTCATAATTGAATCTACTAATGATATGAAAATTTTGAGATTTTTTCAAGCAGTTTTGACTTCTGTCAAAAATCGGATTTCCCAGACCTCTGGGAAAAACTCGATTTTCCTTTGTCAGGGTATAGACAGACCCTAATGCATTGAGTCCGTTCAATCCGTAGCTCGTCTGCAAAAACTTTCAACACAAAAGTTGTTCCTAACATATTTTTCTGTCATTTTACAAAATTTGGGGATTTTTAGAACTGTTTATATATTTTTCCCAAAACATTCTTTTTTGTCTGACAGATTCCAATATCCAGAAATTTCAGAGATTCGGGTCTCTGATAACAGTGTGCCCTTTTCGAAACCGTAACCAAAATCCCAATGATAAAAAAATATCAAATTTTTCTCTATTTGTCAGATACGTTTTCCCACTATTTCAGCCTTTTCCCCATCTGTTTACTATTTTTCTCACATTTTCTACCGAAACCTGTCTGTTTCCCCCAAATCCTAGAGTCGCCGAATTCCGATCCAACTTGCAGGAGTGGTACAACTCCAAAAATAAGTCAAAACCGAAAAGTGTAAAAGGAAAAAATCTTTTTCTAACTGTCCTCTGTTACCCCATAAAATTTGGGAAATTTTTATGAAAGTTTGATATCCAAAATCTCCTTTAGAATCAACATTTTAGGCAAAAATCACAAAATTTAGGGTTTTTATTTGAATTTCCATATTTAAAAATACAAAAAAATAGATTTTAGAGCTCCATTCTGTTTTTAGGGTTATTTTAGGTGTCCATGCCAAATTTGGCTTAATTCCAAGTTCATTTGCTCTATGTGTTAGTTTATCTTTAAATTCAGAAGCGAAAATCAGGTTAAATTTGATATTTTATGATATTTTTACCATTTTAGGGTTTTATTCATATAAATTAGCATGTAGAATAGTATTAGGATTAATTTCAATGTAATTTGCATTTCATATTTTCCATTTTTGCAAAATTTATTTCAGAAAACCCTAGTTTCAAGGCCATAGTCTTGTTATCAGGGGTATTTTGGTTATTTTGACCTAAATTTTGAAATTTCAATCTTTAATATCATAAATTTTCATGCATATCATCATATTTCATCATATTGTATTTGATTTATTTCATTTGATTTTCAAAATTCTAAAATTTATAAAATTTCTTTCAGAAAACCATGATTTCAAGGTCATTAGGGGTATTTTGGTCATTTTACCCCAATTTCGAATTTTCAAGTTTATTTTCGAAATCTATTTATTATTTATCATGTTTATATCAAAGGGGGTATGAATTTGGGTTTATATCTGAATAATATCCGATAATTTCCCATATTTTCGGATAAATTCAGAAAAACCTACATTTTTGTGCTAACCTTGTTTTCTAGTTTTGCAGGAGCATTCAAGAAGAAGGCTTAGTTTTATTTTTTTTTATTTTAATTCAATGTAACATCAAATGTAATAATTTGGAATAAGAGTTACTTTTCTGCTTAGAATAGGACTACATTGCATATAGTTTAATTTCAGCAATTTTCAATATTTGATGTATCATTCATGCACATTTATTTCAAATTCACTATGGTTTACACGAATGGCACGTGCACAAGCTCTTATGGAGTTTATAAACTCGATGAGATTCGTATTTATGGCCATAGTCAGAATACGAAGAAAACCAAGATTTATGATCTTCATATTAGCCACATTCAGCCTACACACATAGGCTAACTTCAAATGCACTACATTTCTCAAAGTTTTAAAAGGATTTCCCAATTCCTCAATTGAAATTTCATTTCAAATTCATATTCATTCATTCATATTATTCAAATTGCAAATTCATTTTCCAATTTCAATTTCAGAAAATTCAATTTTCTCAAGAATTTCCAAGTCTTTCTCAAGATCTGATTTTCTCAAAATCCTGAGTTTTCAAAAGAGATTTCAAAGCATTTCCTAAGTTCAAACCAAGATTTTCCAATGTTTTACAATTCTCAAATTTCAAAGTCTCAAGTTTTCAAAAAAATCGATTTTCTCAGATTTCTCATTTTCTTGAGAACCCAGTTTCCTGAGAATCCATTTTTCATTTCAAAAGTCATTTTTCAATGAATTTCTTAGTTTTTCTCAGAATTCTCAAATCCATTTTCTCAGAAAAGCAATTCCAAATTTCAAAATCGATTTTCTAAAGTTCAAATTTTCCTGAGAAATCACTTCACAATGCAAATTTCTGATTTCCAATGAAATTCAATGATTTTCCCAGGAATTCAATTTTCAAGTACTTTTTCAATCAATTTTCAAGCATATTTCAATTTTCCAAAGCAAACATCATATTTTCTCAAACATTGCATTATTTTCAAAATTTCATAGCACAAGTCTGATTCTCTGTGCATTCTAGGAAAAATAGAGCATAATTTAGATATTTGAGTCAAGTTAAAGCACGTAATTGATCCTTGGTTCAATTACCCCTGGCAAAGGCGCCAAGAACGGTTGAACCTCGTACCGACAGGCGGATCCCATTCCAAGGAATTTTCCCGCAAATTTTCAAAACGGAGGCGAGTAATTTTCAAAAACTATTTTCAAAACTTTGGTCGAGTTTGACTCGCGAAATTCGTTTCTCTCTCACAAGGGAGGGAAAAAATTTTGCGATGATAACAAGTTTGGTGACCGTGATAGGACATGTCTTCGCCTGATCAATTATGTGCTGTAACTTAGTTCAATTATCAAAATCGTGTTCTATGGAATGCCAACTTTTAATTTCTGATATCATGTGAACCTAGGAGCCTAGACTCAAACCCAGCTGACATGGATTGCATGTAGACTAGGCATGGTTTGGTAGGACCATATTGAGGAGAATTATGCATGCTCACTTAGACCTAGGTCTAAAATACAACTCCTCAATCTAGCACTTGTATGAAAACAATGTTTGCTTCTTCAAAAATTTTCAAAATTCTATCTCTTTAGGATTTAGAGTCATCTGTTTGTCTGCATGTGATCATTTTTCAAAAACCACCTCACCTATGTCTACCCGGTCTTCATGTTGCTGGGCTCTCTTCCAGAACCATAGTTCGGGACAGAGCCTCACAATTGGGCCACTTATTTGGGCTAACGCCCCCTGCCACGTACCAAGGGTCATAGTCCAACGTATATCGGCAGGCGCTCAAAGATGTTGGGAAAATACAAGCCTAGACCCAGAGATGAGTTTTATGCCACGTATATTGAGCCTCGGCTCGAGTATATCGACATAACTGGATTGGACACAGTTGATCTAAGCCTAGAGTCAGGATTAGGGTCCTAAAGCTCTTTCAAAATCAATGCATTTAGAGTAAGCTTCTTAGAGATTGTTGTATGTGCATAATTGTTTGTGGTTGAATGTATGATTTTCATCTTATTTTCTCATATTTTTCCTATTTTTTCCAAAATATCGGACAATTTTCCAAAATATCTCATTTTCCATCTTTTGTGAAATATCTCCTTTTTTCTCAAAAACCCTAGACGATTTTTCCAAAATTATCCACCTTTTCTTCAAAACTCCAAGAGATTTTTCATTCTTTCGTTCCTCTGGACTTTAAATTTCCAGCTTTTTATCCTGCCTGCAATTTTTAAAATTCTTGTATTTTTTCAATGTCTAATTCCAATCTTCCTGTCTTTCAGTCCAATGGCATCCAGTCAGTTCGACTCCGTTTTTTCTAAGGGTCACATCTCCTACGAGGTGCGACAAAGTCTTCCCGAGCATCAAGCTCTCAGCACCAGACCCTTCTTCCCCCGGTGGTACTATATTTGGTTCAAAAACTTCTCCCGTATGTTTTCGGACCACTTGAGCGATTGTGGGTTGGAACTGGCATCTGCAGTGGGAAAGTTGACAGTTAATGGCAATCTGATCCATGCACTGGCAGAGCGGTGGAATCCGCGCACTTGCACATTCTGGTTCCCGTGGGGCAAGTTGACAATACTGATGGATGAGTTTTCAGAGATCATGGGATTTCCCGAGCCAGCCGGTCAGCCTAGAGATCCGTTAGAGCAACAGTTTTTGATCAATGTCAAGGGTATGGACCCTAAAGATGTTGTGGCTCGCATGACAGGGTGCAAGTCTTGGACACTGATTAAGGAAAATGAGAATGAATACGTGAGCCTGATCGATATCTACCGACAGTATGGAGAATTCGCAGAAGTCAGCTCGTTGTCCAAGACAGCTCAAGAGAGAATTCGGCATGTGATGGTTCTGTGTACTGTAGGACTTGCTTTCTTTCCAGACGAACATAATTATGTGGATGTCAGAATAGTTCAGCTTCTGAGAAGATGGGGAAGTCGACAGACCAGCTGTCTCTCGATAGCCATGGCTGCGCTTGCTTTTCTATACAGAGGACTGACCCGCTTTACGCTTGGAGAGTCTATTTTAGTCGAGGGATATACTTATGCACTTCAGTCCTAGTTTCTTCAGCATGTGCCAGAGCTAGCTCGTTCAGATATAACGGCAAGGAACTCCTTCCAGATGCGCGGTACCGATTCCTGATCGATTATCTGCAAGAAGAAGAAGTGGTATGTGACTATTTTGATCAAGTATTATCGCCTCCCAGATACACCTATGCATATGACAATAGATTCAAGTTGCTCGGTCCATTCTTCTGCGCTTACTATCATCCAGAGCGGTGTGTTCGACAGTTTTCTTAGAGACAGAAGCACATAGAGATGCGGCTGCTATCAGGAGTCGTGCCAGAGTTCGACCTTACATCAACACAGTGGACCAGAACATACCATTCTGCCAGATATGGCTGGGACTCTTTTGTTACTCTCCACTTTTTTCCGGTCCTCGTGTCTCTGCTAGTTATAAAGAGTGGTGGCAAATTGTCTGTCCGCCCCTTCTTTCCTAAGTTTATTATTGATGCAATCATGATTTCCTTTCAATAAATAAAAAATCTTGCAAATTATTCAATTCTTGGTTTGACAACCTCGCCTAGGTAACAAGGCATAATTTCCAGTTGTTTATTTTCTTTGCAAAGGAATGACAACGCAATTGTCATAATCCCAGCGACGACTCAATCCCTAGTAATGAGATATTCTTTCAATCGTCTACCAAATTTCTCAACAAATATTTTCTTCCAATCAAAATCTCTTTCAAAAGCCTAACCACCAATTCTGCCCTGTAGAGAGCATTCATGACATTCAATGGTTCAGACAAGGTCAGGAAAGAAAACTGCACCAATTGAAGGCATGGCGCACTCAGAAGATGAAATGGATTCCCCGCGTTCAGGCAGAAATCAAGGGCAGCAGGTTGAGAATGACATGGATCCTTAGATATATGCCATGTTTAAAAAGATGATGAGCAAGATGCTGGCAGAACAAGCTGAAGCCAGTCCAAAGAAGACCCAAGTCAAGCAGAAGGCAAAGGGCCGGGTAGTCAAAAGGGTTTTGAAGTTGTTTAAGAAGCCTATTCAGGATGTTGATACAACAGATGAAGGGAAATCAGTAGAGGACACTGATGAAGAATATGAAGCTCAGCAAGCGTTTCAAAGATCCCCTCATAGACAAGGGATAGCCTATAAATTGAAGAGTCAAGCTGTAAGACCCACAATTTTTCAGTTCAAACTCTGAATAAATTCTTGAGGCATTTTCCAATGAAAAATAACATTTTTATCGTAAAGCAAATCGAACTCATTCCTGCAACCCAAATATACTTAGGATATTTGTATCTTCACGAATATATGCTAAAACACTCTGGAAGCCATAACTTTCAACCTGAATGAAATCAAAAGATTTGTACGAGCCAACTTTCTTAGTTACGTCAATACGAAGATAATGGCCTACTCAGATTTTTTCGGGAAAAGATGTCGAAAACTCGACTTTTTTGCGGGACTCGCAAAAATATTTGTGAGACCCACAAAAATATTTCTCAGAAAATGTTCTAGAATATTCTAAAATATTCCAGAGCCTTCCAGGACCTTCCAGCACCTTCTAGAGAATATTCCATGGAATATTCCTTCTTGATAAGATCAAACAGTCAGATGGATAAGATCAAGCTAGGTTTTTGAAAAAGCCAAAGGGCAAAAAGGTTAAATGGGTTGCTTAGCCCCTAAGCAACCTCCCTTATAAATAGAGGATCCCCCCCTTTAGAAAAAATCGCCAACCCCCCCTTTGCCTTCTCTCTCTCCTCCTTTTTCCAAACCTCCCCTACCTAGCCTAGTAGGTCTGAGCCTACCTGACCTGGTTTTAGCCTGCCTGATCTGGTCTTAGCCTGCGTGACCTGGTCCTAACCCACCTAACCAAGGTCTGAACCTACCTGACCTAGTTCAAACCCAGTTGACTTGACTTGAACCTAGTTAGGTTTGAAGTCAAAGTCAAAGTCCTTTTTTCGTCCGAAGTCTGAAGTTGATCCTTTTCGAAGTCGAACCTCGTTCAAAGTATCGAAGCATTCCAGAGTCGTTTCTTCCTCAAATCGAAGTAAGTTCATTTCATTAATTCATCTCTTTCAAGTATTTGATTGTTTGTATATAGCATATACTTTCTAAAGTAGTATCTTGCTTTAGTTCTTGATTGAGCCATTTTTGGACACTTCGGTGTTCACCCGCTTGTCTCGTAACTATCGTCGGATATATGTATGATCAAATACACAGTATATGCGTTTTAAAAATGGTATCTCGCCTTAGTTCTTGGTTGAGCCCTTCAGAACACTTCGGTGTTCACCTGCTCACCTCGTAACTATCGTTGGATGCAGATCTAGGTATATATCTGTTGATTCTGCTGACACGTCTTATATCGCACAGGCTATGTAATTTACCTTTGCCGTCGCGTCGTATGATGCCAAGGCTCCTATTTTATATAATTTCTGATTGATGCACTTCCGATTAAGCATTTACTTACGCCATCGTGTTGAAAGACACCAAGGCTCCTGCTTTCTGCAAATATATATGTAGAATATTTCGTTCGGTTAAACACTCCGAACAATAGTATATGCATTTCTTTATGCCACCGTTGTATAAAGCACAAGCTTCTGCTTATACTACATATTTGGCACGTAAATGAGCGTTCAAATGGAGATCAACTCCAAATCGCCAATGTGATTCCCTTACCGCTCCTCGTTCAAGATTCTGCTTGACGAATGAAGCCCCTATTGGAAAGGCTTCGCTTTTTGGTAAAATGCTCTTTACGTAAAGACTAAGTCAATTACGTATGGCCTGGCTATGACCCAGGGTTCCTGCAACCTTGATGGATGCAAAGTACGCACAACGGTGCACATCCATTTTCCGAGTTAAGCATAGCGATTTCCCGCCAAAGAGAGGAGATGCCACTGAAATGGATAAAAGAAACACACACTTTCTCCGTTAAAGAGAGGAAGTGCTGCTGAAATTTCTGAAAAAGCCAAGAATGGCTTAGAAAGAACGTAGCAGAATACTTTGTCATACCGCAAAGTGCTATCCAGTTCATGGAATGTCTTCTACAACGTAGAAGGGTTCGTCGCACCGCTGCCGATAGAGCAGTGGAAGTGCTGACGAAATGGTTGGCAGAAGACCTGCTAGAACTAGTTAAACGGCATAATGATGTCTGTAGATGGAACGATGCCAGAACGGCTTGTATCCCTGTGCCTGCGAGGGCACCTTGCTCGTAAGGGCCGCTGAGCCAGAGTAGAGGTTGCGCCTTAACCAGGTTTGAACTCGTTGTGTAAAAATATGCCAAATAGTTGATTTATTTAGATCGAGTCATATGCATGCTCATTGAGAACAATTATGCAACCAGACTCGTAAGGGCCGAAGAGCCAGAGTGTGTTGTTTCCACCCAAAGATGTGTGATGCTCGTGGTGGTCGTAGTGCCAAGAGAGGTGTTCTGCATACATATGAATAAGACTTGAGGTCACACATACCCCGTGGTTGAAAATCGTGTTAGGGGTACCCCCTCAGTTGATGACTGTGTTGGCGTGGACTGAATGGGGTCGGGTACATACTCCCGTAGTGCTGAGGCACGGGCTACCTAAATGGCATACAGATATCTGTCCAAGTAATTGTAAGACTGGCAGACCCCTTCAGGAATTATGCTCACTGTGGAATGACAGTGATGGTACAACCTTGAGTGACACGTATTTTACTTTGGACCTGATAGAGTCTATGATGGCCTCAGTCACTCATGGGTTTTGGGGTCGTGGTTATCCTTAAGATCTAAAGATTGAACACAACTACTGCAAGTAGACGATGCATCCGAACATGGGCCTAGTAGGGTTCTCCCAGTTGAAACACACTGCCCTATTATGTATAGGGTCAACAGGCCTCTAGGGTATCTAAAATACATAGAATAATCAACCCCCAGAACGTCGAGTTGATGCTCGGACAATTGCTTCGCCCGTGTACCAAAGGTGGAAGAGGTTAAATATCAAAATAATGCATTAGCTTAGGTTCAACGATGCTTGAATGTATAAGTGGATGAACGTTGTTGAGTCAATCCTGCATAACCTTTATGAAGGTGTCATGATCGGTATACGACTGGACCGACTGGGCAAAGACCTGTGTTGTATCCACATGGCTAAGCGAAGCTCGAGGAGCTGTCCTTAGATGTATGGGATACG
Source organism: Nuphar pumila (assembly GCF_984573655.1). Classification (NCBI taxonomy): domain Eukaryota; kingdom Viridiplantae; phylum Streptophyta; class Magnoliopsida; order Nymphaeales; family Nymphaeaceae; genus Nuphar; species Nuphar pumila. Next base: position 50,704,595 of record NC_143264.1, on the reverse strand, counting down.
GATGTGCCAAGTATGAAGACTTGAGCTAGACATCCATTTAAGACCTGGAAGAGGTCAAGGCTAAGTCGTGGAGACTTGAGCAGATATTCAACTCATAGCCCCGAGGAGGCTCTTGCGATATACGCTAAGCCTTGGAGGCTTGAGCGTCGTTATTACGAACTGCGACCCTGAGTGGTCTTCGCATTTACTTGAGTTGAATGGCTACGTGATTGCTTGCTTATCAGACCATCAGTGGTTCTGACCCCGTTTTATGGGGATTTCAGGTGTTGGACCTGCGTAGCGATATGCGAAGCAAGGCGGCATCGAGTTCCAGGATTTCCCTAGACAGAGTTGTATTGCTTCCTTTTATTGAACCTATACTGCTTCTCCAAGCAGTGATGTTATAATAAAGATGTGGTTTTCGATAAAATGGAATACTTCGGTGGTCAATGAGTTGCTTGGCCACATACCTGCAACGTGCTCGAAGTTTTCTAAAACTAACAACTCATTATCGTCTGATTCCGCTGCTAAAAGCTTTTCTAAGTTCCGCTGCAAAGAAAAAAAAAGAAATTTATGAAAATTTTAACTTAGCTTTGTTTTGGAAATCCGGGGCGTTACAGAATTTGTATCAAAGCATGAGTCTGAGAAACCTGGTTCAAGATCCGTCGTGTTTGCGGTATCGCACTGTAAGTATAAAATTTATACTTTTTCTGATTTTGGTGTATTTGCGTGAATAGATAAAGGGCTCCTAGGATGAGGAGAACCATGCTGAGCGAGGAGTCCCATACGCAGAGGTTCTTTCTAGAGACACTCAACAGGCTTGTGTCTGCCATTCGTGAATCAAGGCAAACACCAGCCCCGCCTCGCAACGAGAACCTAGAAGGAATAACTTATGAGAAGTTCCTCAAACTAGACCCACCAGTTTTCGTTGGTAGTGCCGATCTAGAACTTGCAAAAAGCTGGATTGAGGAAATAGAGCGTGTATTCTTGGTATTGGGAGTACCAGAGGATAGAAAGACTAACTTCGGCATATACAGGCTGAAGTATAATGCACGAAAGTGGTGGAATACCACTAAGATTATCCAGTTCTCACGTCACGAAGTCATCCCTTAGAATGATTTTCGGATAACATTTTTGGATAACTACTTTCCGTTGCATTCCAGAAACAAGAAAAAAATGGAGTTTCTAGAGTTGGAGTTGGGCGGTATGAGTTTGATGGACTATACCACCAAATTTCAGAATCTAGAGCGCTACTGCTCCCGATTATTCGACACCGACCAAGAAAGGGCCAATAAATATATCAACGAATTGCAAGAAGGGCTGCAATCTCATGTGATAACAAACATGCCCTCGACTTTTCAAGCTGCTGTGGCAGCATCTTCAAAGATTAGCGAGGATTGGGTGCGATCTAAAGTGATTGTAGCAAAGAGGCCCGTAGTTGATGGTGGGAACCGTAAGAGGACGTTCCTCGGTGGCCAAGAATCACCACCACCTTTTTATAAGAGGGATTTTCAAGAGCAAAACATTACTACAAAAGCCGAGCGACCATTGCAGATGGTAGAAGCTAATCAGCCCTACCAACAACCTAATTTTTGATGCCCGAGGTGTAGCTCAAATCATCCCGGAGGGGTTTGTCCTCGCGATATAGGAGGTTGCTTGTATTGTGGCAAACCACGGCATCGTATAAATGAATATCGTAAGAAGGCCTCAGATCTTCAATGGAGAAATATGGGATCTGGAGGACCCTCTCAACAAACACAACAACAACGAATATGACTACCCAGAACAGAGCAGAAACCTGTGGCAGGTCGTGTCTATGCGGTGACAGGTGAACAACTCATGGATAATAACCATATCAAGGAATCTGAATACCTTGATAGATAGAGTTGTAATGGGTAAGAAGCAATTGAAAGACAAGATCCAATGAATGCTCGAGACAAGTGGCTTATGACCTTGTGTACGGTCATCTGATCGATATTGAACCTTGATCTTGTTATCGTCGCAAAATTTTTCCCGTCTTCCCTTCCTTGCGAAAGAGAGAGGGAAATGCTTTCGTGATTCAAACTTGACCGGATTTTGGAAATTGTTTTGAAATACTAGCCTCCGTTTTGAAAATTGTGGGAAAATCCATGGGATGGGGCTCGACCTGTCGGTACAAGGTTCGACCGTTCCTGCCGCCTTTAACAGGGGTAATCGAACCAAGGACCAAAATTGTGCTTGACTTAGTAAAATCATTGAAATTGTGTTCTATCCTAAATGCACAGAGAATTCAGGCATGTGCTATGAGAATTTTGGAAAATGTAAATTGGAAAATATGATGTATGATTAGAAAACATTTGGAGTTGAAAAGCATTTCTCAGGAAAAGATGGAAATTAATCTCTCAGGAAACTCAGACGAAGAAGGTTTGAAATCACGAGAAAGTTTATGAAGATTTGGAAAAAAAAATAAGAATCTCGAGAAAATCTTGAGAAAGTTTATAAAGACTTTGGAAAACCATGAAGAAATGAGAATCTCAGGAAAATTTTGAGAAAAGTTTAGAAAGACTTGAAAAACCATGAAGAAATGAGAATCTCAGGAAAACTGTAGGAATTCTTGAGAAAAGATGAACATTTGAAAAGGAAAGCACTTGTTGGGAAAACTCAGACTTTGAGAATTTTCTTAAGAAAAGGATAGAAAATTTATAGGAAAAATTCATTGGAGAAGGAGATTTAGAACTTAGGAAATTGGAATTCTGAGAATTTTATCTTTGAAATTTCTGAAAATCAGCTTAAGAGTTTCATCGAGACTAGCGAATTTTCTTCAGAACTCTCAAAGAAAGAGCAGCGAGCAATTCCGCGTATGTTTGCTCGATATTTTATTCTCGTCAACGTCTTTTATCATCGTGGATTCAGTTCTGAATATTCCACATATTTGGGCGAGGAAGAAGCCAAAGAAGTTGTGCAAGAAGCACATGAAGGCATTTGCGGTGGTCATGTTGGCTACAAAACTCTTGTCAAACAAATCATCCGAGCAGGGTATTACTGGAGAACTATGCAACAAGATTGCTATCGTTTTGTGAAGAAGTGCGTTCAATGTCAGATGCATGCACCTTTCATTCATGCGCCAGCAACATACTTGCAATCTGTCGTCTCGCCATGGCCATTTTCTATGTGGGCTTTTGATGTTGTAGGCCCCATTACTCCTTCTGCTTCAAATGGCCACAAATATTTTCTTGCTGCAACAAAATATTTTACTAAATGGGTAGAAGCAGTCACTCTATGCACAGTAGAAGGTCAACATGTGGTCTCATTCATCCACAAAAATATCCTATGTCGTTTTGGCATACCGCATGATATTGTGTCAGATAATGGCAGTCATTTCAAGAATGAGAGAATGAGGACATTCTGCTTAAAGTTCAGAATTCATCATCATTTCTGCACTCCTTATTATCCTCAAAGAAATGGTCAAGCAGAGGCCACCAATAAGATTCTGATTCGAATTCTGGAGCGAACTTTGGAAACAGGTCGTGATTGGCATGAGAAGATCCATGATGCGTTGTGGGCATATAGAACCACCATTCGAACTCCAACCAATGCTACTTCGTCAGAACTTGTCTACAAAACTAAAATAGTACTGCCTCAACATGTTCAGAAACCTGCTCTGAAATTTGCATCACTTCTAGAATTACCTCTTGATCAGTATCAGCAACAACGACTAATACAACTTGATTTGCTAGATGAAAGAAGAATCAGAGCATGCTCAATCATATCGTCAGAGGATAGCCAGACAATATGCAAAATCCGTCATTGAAAGGAAATTTCGAGTCAATGATCTAGTGCTCAGATCAACAACTTATCTCAAGCACCGCCCAGGTGGCAAGTGGTCACCAAATTGGCAAGGTCCTTATGTTGTCAAAGAGGCATTATCTCGTAATTCATATCGACTCATCAATGTCGACAGAGTGGAATTACCAGATCCCATCAATGCTCGACATTTGAAAAAATTCTTTACTTAAATCATGTCTTATTCTTTGTAATTCCTCAAAATTTTCTTCAATAATAATCAAATTCTCTTTTCCTAATTATATTGGGGCATTTTAAAATTTTGTTTTTATCTACAAATATCTTGTATGCAGGCAAGATAAACAAATCTCTCATTTTGCATGCATGTGCATTCATTTATATCATTTTCATATTTGCATACATCTGCATTCATTGGCATGCATTTGCATCAAGTTCGCTACCCATTCAGGATAAGGGATAATCCTGAGACCCCGACAATTATTCTCGTTACAATTCCCAAATACTTTAAGAGCATAGGTTTCTTTCAAAAATTCAAATTTCAAATTAAAAACAAGGTATATTTTCAAAACCTAGAGGTTGAACTGGTACGTTTTTGAAATCCAGTGCTCAAACTGGTACACTTCCAAAATCTAGTGCTCGAACTGATACATTTTCAAAACCCAATGTCTATGTTGACATATCTTCAAAACCCGGTATTCATACTGGTATTCTTTCAAAGTTGAGCACTCGTGATTAGTGTCTCACTGGTTGGTCGTGTCAGTCGACCTCTTGGGTTCAGTCTTTGTGTTGATCATTCATCAAAAATTCAAGATCCAATTACCAATTTCGGCCTTTAGGCCATCCAATTACCAATTTTGGCCCTCGGGCCATCCCATTTTCAATTTCGACCCTCGGGTCAATCAATTTTCAAATTTCCAATTTCGACCTTCAATCAATTTCCAAATTTCCAATTTTGATCTTCGGGTCAATCAATTTCCCAATTTCCAATTTTCAAATTCCAAATTTCCAATTTCGACTTTCGGGTCAACCAATTTCCAATTTTGACCTTCGGGTCAATCAATTTCCAATTTCCAAATATCAATTTCCAATTTCCAAATATCAATTTCCAAATTCCAAATTTCCAATTTCAAATATCAAATTTCAAATTTCAATTTCGACCCTTTTGGACACCCAATACCAATTTCAGTCATTTCCTCTTGCGAGAGACTCTTTTTACAGGGAGAGTTCAAGGGAGCTCGTTCTTTTCGCATGCTATCCTTTGTTCACCTAGCCCCTTTTTAGGGAGAGTTTGAAGGGACTCGTGTCTTTGTGAACCGTTTGCAAAATAAATTTCCAATTTCATACAAGGAACCCTTAGTTTAGGGAGAGCTTTGACGGAAGTTCACTTTCCTTGTGATCACAATTTCACACTAGGCCATTTCATCATGAAGGACCCTCTTTTCAGGGAGAGTGTGATAGACTCGCTCCTTCATGACAAATTCATCGACCTCACCATTACTGGCCCCCTTTCCATAAGAGAAGCCTAATGTTAGGAATTTTGACAAAAGCTTAATTTCTCTTCGAAAGTTCGTTTTGCAAACACCTCCTCTTCAGGAAAGAGAGGAGTAATTTCAAATTCAAATTTCTGAATCTTCTCCTTTGAGAAAAGGAGAAGAAAATTTCTGTCATGGATACGTTGTGTTGTGCTTCAAATGCTTATTTTCACAAAGGATTTCAAGAAAATTTTGCCAATTTGTCATTAAATATTTGTTGATTTCAAAATCTTTTTTGCACAAAAACATTACTTCAGAATACCTCCAATATTATTTCCGAAAGGATAAAGCTTTCGCGAAAAAGGATTCAAAATTCAAAATCTTTCTATTGGCCAACCAAAAGGATGAAGAATAAATCCTCGATATGGCCAACAAAGGAAATTCAATGTTATTGCAAAACCATAAGTGATTGATATTGATCGCAGTCAATGACACATTTTTAAACATCATTCTTGGATAAAGCAGTCGAAATATCCTGGGTGATACAGAAAAATCCATTCAATCCCTGTATCTCCTCAATCACCTAAGTTGCAATTAAATATCTGCAAAAGGGATCTCTCAATTGTCGTCAAGATGAAGATGAATTAGGGGAGTAGACCCCCGAGGCCAAAGAAGATTTGGATCATCTCCAAGATGAAGGAGTTTGTGACAGATCCTTCCAAGGAAAGTTTAGAGTACCGTCAAGATAAAGGCGACTGCAATGAGCCTCCCGACAAACCCTAAAGGATATTTAATTTCTGCTATCATCAAGAGATTTTCGACCAAAGAGCCAATAATCATCAATATAATCTCTGAGAGAAAAGAAGGATTGGAGCATCTCCAAGATAAAGGAGTTTATGACGTACCTTTCCAAAAAAAAAGAGAGAAAAAAGTCAGGACATCTCCAAAATGAAGGATGATGTAATCTCCAAAAACCCAAGATGAAAGTGCACTAGGATCGAGGCAACGAGCACTAGAGGGGGGGGTGAATAGTGCTTTTAAAAAAATTTCTGCGGAATATAGAATGATTTTGCAAATCGAAAAGCAAACACACAAAGAACACAAGATTTTATCCTGGTTCGGTCTAACCCGACCTACATCCAGTCCCCAAGCAAAATCCGCTTGAGATTTTCCACTATCAACCTTGTAAACTACAAGATCACACAGACCATAACCAGTCCCACTTTCAGTAACAATCCTACTGAAAGCAAACAACTCCTTTACACCAAGGAGTCCTTCTTTTTACAGAAAAGAAATAACAACTTACAATACAACCTATGAGCCTTCCTTTTGAATGCAAATGAGATGCAATTGTCTTTTGAGGTTGTTGAAACACTCTACTCATGAATTCACTATCTCTCAAAGTGATTTGAGTGAAAAACTAAAGTAAAAATATCACGTGAGTGAGAAAACAAATATTTGAATGAATAAGAGTGAAAATCAATAAGTAAATGATTCAAATCAATTGAATTATTGTTGTTTCTCTGTGTTTTTGAGTGTAAAATGCACTCATATTTATAGTTAAAAGATTCCATATGTTGAGAGTATGAAAGGGTGTCAAAACAGTCCATTTCGAACGATCAAAATGTTTGAAAAATGAAAAGACACGCCTTTGTGAAGTTTCAGGAAAATGACAAAATTAGTCGACTGAAACATCAGTTAGTCGACTAATAGTTAGTTATTAGTAGACTGACAGTTATCGTCGGTCGACTGATCTGTTAATCAAGCCGTTTGAAAATCTGAACTTTTGAAACTTAGTCAACTTGAGAAAAGTTAGTCGACTGATAATATCATCAGTAGACTGAAAAACCTTTTAGTCGACTGCTGCTAAAATCTTCTGAAAAACAAACATTCTGTTCGGTCGACTGATAAAAAGCATTAGTCGACTACTGCTAAATTTTCAGAAAACACGTGTTTTGTTCAGTCGAGTGATAAAACCATTAGTCGACTGCTGCTAATTTTCCAGAAAACAGACATTCTGTCCAGTCGACTGATAAAATCGTCGGTCGACTAATTTGACAAGAATGACTTTTTAGAAAATATGGCGCGAAAGGATTAGTCGACTGATAAGTCTATTGGTCGACTAATAAACATAAAAATTTAAGAAAAGAGTTTTCTAAAAAGATTTTCAAAAGTGTTTCTTTTAGAAAAGTTTTTCTAAAGACTTTTAAGGTGAAATGCAACCTAAATATGCACTCTAAGTAAGGCTCTTACAAGAATCTAAGACTTTTAATGAATTAAACATTTGCACACAAGTCTTCAAAGATTCTTCATCGAATTCTTCAATTTCTTCATAGCCTTGGCTGAAATGCAGTTGATTCCACTTGCTCATCATCAAAACCTTGTACTTGAAGTATCATGTTTGGCTTCATTGTCGTAACAATCTCCTCCTTTTTGATGATGACAAACTTAATCAAAGATGAAGCATTTAGATGCATAGATGGAGATTTTACTCCCCCTATCAATATGCTGCAAAACATTAAAAGTTAGCACATTTAAAGCACATATATCACATATTGATTGGTTTGCATTTCCATTCATCATTTCTTCATGCATTTAGAAATACATTCATTCAAAGCTTTCTTTTTCTCTTAATTTTGCATTTCTCATGCAAGATCTCCTGCAATGTAATTGCTATCATCTTTTTCTCAAGATCTCCTGCAATTTCAATGTAATGCTATCTTTATCTTTTTCTCCCCTTTTGTTAGAATAAAAAAGAGTAAGGGCAAAAATAGCATAAGCAAAATAGAGATACAAGTTTAAAAATATTACAACCCATAAAGTATGTATTTCAAAGATCAAAGATCAGAAAAGAGAGTTTAGCAAATCCTTAATGGCAGTTACATCCTTCTGAATTGAAGCAAGTTGTTGAGTCACATCTTCACGAAAAGTGTGTTGATGCAGCTCCAAAGCTTCCAGTCTCTGCATAACTTCATCATGGTCTTGATTTGTTGAAAATTTCTTTCTTTTTGCATGAGATGAAGGTGTCGCAGAAGGTGAAGGTTCAGAAATAGATGGTTCATTAGGATCAGATGGTTCAGTTTGATCAACATTTAAAGGAGGCAAATATTTAATTTTCATTCTTTTAAAAATTGTTTGATCAAAGAACTCTTTTTGCTCAATGTATTTTTCATTTGTTAAAGGAACTTTGAAATGTCTAAAAATACGAGTTAAAAGACAACCATAAGGAAGAAATGGTTTTTGTTTCCACAAGTTTGTAAAATACACATTGGCCCAGTTGACAGAAATATTTCCAAATAAAACATAAAGAGCTGTAGATAGATCTGTGGAATAATAATCAAAAGAACCAGTTTTGGGTAGAACATTGTGGGCAAGGATTCGTCCAGCAATGCGTGCACGAGTTTGAAGATTAGTATTTTTGAAAGAAGGGCAGTGAGGTACTTCTGGAAGAAGAATTTGTTCAAAAACTCTTTCATCATTCAATTCAATAGTGTTGAAAAGAGTGTCTGAAGGTGGAATTTCAAGAATTTCTCCAAGTAATTTCGAATCAAACTCGATTTCAACATCACGAACAAGAGAGGACAAAACTCCAGTTTCATGATTCATTTGTAAATTCGTGTAAAACAAGTGAATAAGAAAAGGATAGTGAAGGGTATCTGCACAAGCATAAAAAAGATGCGAAATACCAGGAAATAATTCTCTTATTTTATAACGAGAAAACAAGTGAAATAGAACATTTCGGCATGGTAAAATAGGTAGTGCAGAAATTGATCCAAAAGTGTCATAGAGAAGAGGATTGCGAAGTAATCTTAGTGAAAAACCATGTCTTGAAGAAGGTGTAGGAGGAGGAGAACCTAAACCTTTTGCAGATGCAGACTTCGTACGAGGCATGGTTAAACAAAATAGAGTTACCAAAAACAATGACGGCTTCCAAATGATTTCCGGCAAAGGGAAAAAGCTTTCCGACGATAAAAAACAAAGGACGATGCGGTGGCTGACGACGAGGAGAGGTCGGCCACAAGGGGATTCCGGCAATACACTGTCACGACAAGAGAGTTCCGGCGTGTTTTGAAGATGCGCCAGTCACTGCAAGAGGATTCCGGCGTTTCAAGATCACGGCCAGAAGATTCCGACGTCTCCCTGTTACGATAAGAAAATCCCGGCGAAGATGGAGTCAAATGGCACTCCGAGGGTTTTTCGGAAGAGAGAGAGGCAAGAGAGAAAGAGGGGTTTTTGTTTTTAAGAAAAACGAAAAGGTACGAAGTGAAACGATGCCTCTTTTTAAAAAAAAACGGGTTTTAAAACAAATCCAAGGGGTGTTGGGTCCCTTCATTTAAAAATTTTAAAAAAAAATTTAGTCGACTAAAACTTTATCGGTCGACTAAAAAGTGTGACTTATTCTAAAAATATCATCAGTCGACTAGAAATATATCGGTCGACTAATATGGTGCGATACATTCCAAAATATAAAACACCAGTCGACTAGAATTTTATCGGTTGACTAATATAGTGCGATTTTGAGATTTTGTTCAAAAATCAGCATTTTTATAAATCCAAAAATGAGCAAATACCTAGTTCTCTCCTAATTCTCATAAAATCTTCATTTTTAAGAGGTTTAGTGAAGATATCGGCATGTTGTTCTTTAGTGAAAATAAAATTTAACGAAATATCTCCTTTTAACACATGATCTCTTAAAAAATGATGTCTAACTTCAATATGCTTAGTTCTTGAGTGCTGAATAGGATTTTTCGAAAGATTTATAGCACTAGTGTTATCACAATAAATAGTTGTTGTGGAGTAATTCAAACCAAAATCTTTTAAGGTCTATTTCATCCAAAGTACTTGTGAACATGCTAAACTAGCCGCTATATATTCTGCTTCAGTTGTTGAGAGTGATACTGAATTTTGCTTTTTACTAAACCAAGAGACTAAGGAATTTCCTAAGAAATGACAAGTTCCACTAGTACTCTTGCGATCAGATTTACTTCCTGCAAAATCTGCATCACTATATGAAACTAAATCAAAGGAAGATGATTTTGGGTAAAACAAACCGAAATCTGAAGTATCTTTCAAATAACGAAGAATTTGTTTTACTGCAGTTAAATGAGATTCCTTTGGATTAGCTTGAAATCTTGCACACATACAAACACTAAACATAATATCAGGTCGACTAGCAGTTAAGTATAATAGAGATCTGATCATACCTCTGTAGAGCTTAGTATCTACACTTTTACCATTTTCATCTTTATCAAGAGAAGTAGTTGTACTCATAGGATTCCTTCTTGATTTTGATGAGTCCATCCCAAATCTCTTGAGAAGTTCTTTTGTATACTTAGCCTGATTGATGAAGATTCCTTCTTCAGTTTGCTTTATTTGTAGTCCAAGGAATTAGTTTAATTCGCCCATCAAGCTCATTTCAAACTCTTCCTGCATAGCTTTAGCAAATTCTTTACAAAAAGAATCATTAGTAGAACCAAATATTATGTCATCAACATAAATTTGCATAATAAGAATATCTGAATTAAGATTTTTAATAAATAAAGTGGAGTCTACCCGACCAATGGAAAAACCAGATTGTTCTAGAAAGTTTCGTAGTCTTTCATACCACGCTCTTGGTGCTTGTTTGAGTCCATACAAAGCTCTTTTCAATTTGTAGACTTTTTCTGGATATTTCTCATTTTCAAAGCCTGGAGGTTGCTCTACATAAACTTCTTCATTGATGTGTCCATTTAAGAATGCACTCTTAACATCAATTTGATATAACTTGAAGTTCATGTAACTAGCAAAAGCAAGCATCATTCGAATTGACTCTAATCGAGCTACTGGTGCATAGGTTTAATCAAAATCTATGCTTTCTTCTTGATTATAGCCTTGTGCTACTAGCCTTGCTTTGTTACGAATGACTTCACCATTTTCATCCAGCTTATTTCGGAAGACCCATCTTGTTCCAATTACCGGATGATCCTTTGGTCTATCAACTAGATCCCAAACATCATTCCTAGTGAATTGGTTAAGTTCTTCAGACATGGCTAAAAGCCAAAATTCATCATCACATGCCTCATTGATATTCTTTGGTTCTAATTTAGATATGAAAGCAACATTTGCAATATATTTTTCCAACTGCCTTCTAGTTTGGACACCACTCTTTATTTCACCAATAACTTGTTCATGTGGATGATTAGGAACTTCTTTCCAAACCGGTTGAAGAGGAATATTTTCTTGAGAAGTACGCTCTATCAAGGATTCTTCTTGAAGTATTACTTCTTCTCCTTCGCTTAGAGGTATAACCTGCTCACAATTCTCATCAAATGCAACATGTAAAGATTCTTCTATACAAGATGTTCTTTTATTGAAAATACGATATGCTTTACTTCTAGAAGAATATCCAAGAAATATTGATTCATCTGATTTTGAATCAAACTTATCAATATTATCTTTGGTATTTAACAAGAAACATTTACTACCAAAAATTTTGAAATATGAGATCTTTGGTATACGATCATAATATAATTCAAAACATGTTTTATGTAAAATTGGTCAAATAAGAACACGATTTAAGACATAACATGCTGTATTAATTGCTTCAGCCCAAAAGTACTTTGGTAAATTTTTATCTTGAAGCATGGTTCTAGCACATTCTTGCAAAGTTCTATTCTTTCTTTCAACAACTCCATTTTGTGGAGCCGCTCTAGGAAAATCAAAGTTGTGAGATATTCCATGTAAATCACAAAACTTTAGAAAAGATTCATTTTCAAATTCACTACCATGATCACTACGAATTTTAATAATAGATGTAGATTTTTCATTTGTAATTCTTCTACAAAGTTTAGAAAATTCTGAAAAAGCATCATTTTTGCTTTTTAGAAAAATCACCCATGTAAACCGAGAATAATCATCTACTATAACAAAAGCATACTTGCTACCATTCAAACTTTGAATTCTAGATGGTCCAAATAGATCTAAATGTAAAAGTTCAAGAGGACGTTTTGTTGAAACTATATCTTTTGCTTTAAAAGAACTCTTGATTTGTTTACCCCTTTGACAAGCATCACATAAGTGATCCTTTTTATATGGTATTCTAGGTAGGCCTCTTACAAGATCATTCTTGGATAATTTTGAAATAATTTGAAAGTTAACATGTCCAAGTCTCTTGTGCCATAACCATTGAATTTCATTTGAAACAATAAGACATTTTTCATTAAAAGAGGGTAATTCATCTAGATATAGTTCATACACATTGTTTCTTCTTTTACCTTTAAAAATAATCTTTTTAGATTGAAAATCAGAAATTAAGCATAAATCATTTTCAAAAGAAACATGAAAACCTTTATCACATAATTGACTGATAGATATTAAATTATGCATTAAACCATCTACTAAAAGAACATTTTCTATCAAGGGAAATTTTGGATTACCAATATTACCAATACCTATCACTTTTCCCTTGTTATTGTCACCAAAGGTGACGGTTCCTCCATCCTTATTTTGGAGGGTGGAAAATAACTCCGACCTTCCAGTCATATGTTTGGAACAGCCGCTGTCCAATATCCATTTGCTCCTTATGTTGTGTACCTACAACAAAATCAGAAAACAGAGCATTTGACCCCTTTCTATTTTCGGGTCCATGAGAGTTAGTCTTAGGAACCCATATCCATTTGGATTTTGGTTTCCTTTGATAATAGATATTCTTTCTATAAAAAGATTTAGAATAAACATTTCTAGAATAATCATTTCTAGATGCATTTTTATTAGAACTAGAAAGTTTAGTTTTATGAACAAAAGGTTGAGAATAATGTCTTTGATTTTTCACCACAAGGTTTGGTCTATTTTGAGTATCAAAGAAGCTATATCCCAATCCGGTTTTATTAACCGAGCATCTTTGAGAACCAAGAAGTTTTTCTAGATTCTCTTGACCATTTGTGAATTTTGTCACTATAGAAAGAAGATCTTTTGACTTTTCTTTAAGACTAAATATTTCATTTTGTAAGAGATTGGTTCTAACTCCAATTTCTTTTATCTCAAGTGCTTGGCAAGAATTTTCCTTCTTGAGATCTTCTATTTCTTGAAGTAACACTTTATTTTGAGAGTCAAGAGTTAAATTTTCAGTTTTTAACTCTTTATTTTTAGAACTGAGACTCTTAAATTTAGCATATAAATCATTAAATGCTTCAAATAACTCATCATAGTCAAATTGACTTACCGAATCTTCTTGTGCTACAAAACACATGTTGGCGACTTCTTCATTTGATTCTTCATCGGAAGAGGAGTCACTATCATCCTAACATGCTTGAAATGCCTTTTTCTTCTTGAATTGGTCCTTGGGCTTGAATTTGAGAAGAGGACAATCTTTCTTGATATGTCCTACCTTTTTGCAGTTAAAGCACTTTACTTCATTGGGAATGGAAGAATCTGCTTTCTTTACCTTTCTTTGAAATCTTTCCTTTTTGATGAATCTTCTGAATTGCCTTGTGATGAGGGCAATATCTTCATCTTCATCTTCTTCTGAATTTTCTGAGTCAGAAGTAGCCTTAAAAGCAAGAGATTTCTTCTTAGGCTCTTCTTCTTGTCTGTCTTGGAGTTGGACCTCATATGCCATTAGGTTACCAACTAAGTCTTCAAGAGTGAGAGTATTGAGATCATTTGCTTCTTTAATAGCAATGGTTTTTCTCTCCCATTCAGGAGTTAAACACCTTAGAATCTTTCTGACTAAATCCACTTGTGAATATTCTTTTCCAAGGGATTTCAAAGTGTTAGTTATATCGGTCATTCTAGTTACCATGTCCGATATAGATTCATTTTGCTTCATTTTGAACAATTCAAATTTATGAACTAAAGAAGCAATTTTAGATTCTTTTACCTTTGACGTACCTTCGTGTGTCACGAGAAGAGTATGCCAGATTTCATTTGCTGTAGAGCATTGAGAGATGCGATTGAATTCTACCTTGTCAACGCCACAATATAATGCATTCATGGCTTTGGCATTCAGTGAAGCAATCTTCTTTTCTTTATCGGTTCATTGGCTGAAATCAGTTGATGGAGTTTGGTACTTTTCTGAAACAACTCTCCAGATATCTAGATCCATGGATTGCAAGAATATTGTCATTCTTACTTTCCAGTATCCATAGTTTGTTCCGTCGAAGAGAGGAGGACGAACAGAGGAGCTTCCTTCTTTGTGCTGAGATGTTGTAGTTGCCATGCTAGTTGATGGTCAAATCAAAGTAATAGCAAACCTGTGCTTTGATACCAAATGAAAGTGCACTAGGATCGAGGCAACGAGCACTAGAGGGGGGGTGAATAATGCTTTTAAAAAAATTTCTGCGGAATATAGAATGATTTTGCAAATCGAAAAGCAAACACACAAAGAACACAAGATTTTATCCTGGTTCGGTCTAACCCGACCTACATCTAGTCCCCAAGCAAAATCCGCTTGAGATTTTCCACTATCAACCTTGTAAACTACAAGATCACACAGAACATAACCGGTCCCACTTTCAGTAACAATCCTACTGAAAGCAAACAACTCCTTTACACCAAGGAGTCCTTCTTTTTACAGAAAAGAAATAACAACTTACAATACAACCTATGAGCCTTCCTTTTGAATGCAAATGAGATGCAATTGTCTTTTGAGGTTGTTGAAACACTCTACTCACGAATTCACTATCTCTCAAAGTGATTTGAGTGAAAAATTGAAGTGAAAATATCACGTGAGTGAGAAAACAAATACTTGAATGAATAGGAGTGAAAAGCAATAAGTAAATGATTCAAATCAATTGAATTCTTGTTGTTTCTCTGTGTTATTGAGTGTAAAATGCACTCATATTTATAGTTAAAAGATTCCATACGTTGAGAGTATGAAAGGGTGTCAAAACAGTCCATTTCGAACGATCAAAATGTTTGAAAAATGAAAAGACACGCCTTTGTGAAGTTTCAGGAAAACGGCAAAATTAGTCGACTGAAACATGAGTTAGTTGACTAATAGTTAGTTATTAGTAGACTGACAGTTATCGTCGGTCAACTGATCTGTTAATCGAGCCATTTGAAAATCTGAACTTTTGAAACTTAGTCGACTTGAGAAAAGTTAGTCGACTGATAATATCATCAGTAGACTGAAAAACCTTTTAGTCGACTGCTGCTAAAATCTTCTGAAAAACAAACATTCTGTTCGGTCGACTGATAAAAAGCATTAGTCGACTGCTGCTAAATTTTCAGAAAACACATGTTTTGTTCAGTCGACTGATTAAACCATTAGTCTACTGCTGCTAATTTTCCAGAAAACAGACATTCTGTCCAGTCGACTGATAAAATCTTCGGTCGACTAATTTGACAAGAATGACTTTTTAGAAAATATGGCGCGAAAGGATTAGTCGACTGATAAGTCTATTGGTCGACTAATAAACATGAAAATTTAAGAAAAGAGTTTTCTAAAAAGATTTTCAAAAGTGTTTCTTTTAGAAAAGTTTTTCTAAAGACTTTTAAGGTGAAATGCAACCTAAATATGCACTCTAAGTAAGGCTCTTACAAGAATCTAAGACTTTTAATGAATTAAACATTTACACACAAGTCTTCAAAGATTCTTCATCGAATTCTTCAATTTCTTCATAGCCTTGGCTGAAATGCAGTTGATTCCACTTGCTCATCATCAAAACCTTGTACTTGAAGTATCATGTTTGGCTTCATTGTCGTAACACAAGAGAGTTCCAATTCTGCTAATAAAAAAAAAGTGGGCAGAAAGATCATCATGAGAAAAGAATCCCAGGATATCAGACTGCCGAATCTTCTTTAAATTTGTGAAATTCTATTATCAATATTCTTTCACCAATTGCTTTCATAATATCAAGAATATTCTCTTTTCTGTTCATATCAAGGAAATTGATAGCTTCCTTGAAAGAAAGTCAATTGCAAGCAATTTGAATTCGAATCTTGATTCTACAAAGTTAAGCCTGGTCGGAGGTAATACTTCAGGTAGAAAAGATGAAATATTTTCAAAACAATGTGCATCATTTTCAATTATTTTGAATCAGCAACAATTTTTCAACATTTTGACAATATTTTCTAGCTATCCTGACACAAAGCGAGAGCTTGAGATTCATCTTTGGCGCATCCTGACATCAGTTGTTATCCCTTTTAGGACTTGATAACGGGAGTTTTCAAGATTCCTTCCCTTTTTTGGTATAATCTGAGCGCCTGGGCTCTCAGATTCACACACTTCCTTGTGTCCCCACTGTCCCATCATAGACAGTCCAATTTCGGCTTGAGGTTAAGCCACCAATCATTTTCTCGCAAAAGGTCACCAATTTCAAAAGTTATTTAGTCTCAGCAATGAGGCGCCCAAAATCAAACCCCTTTTCAAGCTTTAGGGACCCCAATTTCATCCTTTTGCAAAACCTCTATCGGATTCATTGTGCAGAGATCCGAATGTTCCATCATGGTTTCTTCCTTCGAGGATTCCATTCATTTCCCGCTGTGATCATCGCAAAATTTTTCCTCTTTCGTTGTTTCTCTCTCTTCCTTCTCTTTTCCTTTTCTAACCCCTATTTTCCTCATTTTTTGAAGGGAGAAGAATAAAAGAAAGAAAAGAAAGAGAGAAGAGAAGAGAAGAGAAGAGAAGAGAAAGAGAGAGAGAAGATGAACTCTTTTGCGGGTTTTCACTTGACCTTTATTTGAAAATATTTAGAAAATAACTCGCCTCCGTTTTGAAAATTTGCGGGAAAAATGGAGAGACGGGATTCGCTCGTCGGTACGAGGTTCGACCGTTCCTGGCGCCTTTACCAGGGGTAATCGAACCAAGGATCGAATCTATGCCTTTTGCTTTGCCTAAATATAATCTAAAAATTTATCCTAAAGATCTAAATGCATAAAGAATCATGCTTGTGCCATGCAAAGATGTATGCTTCTTTTTAAAGATGTTTTGAAATTTTCCAAGTATTCTGAGATGAACTTGGTAAGGGAGTGAAGAAATGATTGAATCTAACTTAGAACTTGAGATAGATCAGAGGAGTTCTAAGTCTTTGAAATAAATCAGGGTTTGGGAAAATAAATGAGAAGGAATGACTATAAGCTTTTAAAAATAAAAGGAGATGAAGTTTAAAAGTCAGAAATGGACTTTGAATCTAGTTATGGATTTGGGAGAAGAAGATGAAGTTCTTTGAAGTGATATTGAAATTTGAATCTTAGAATGAATCTGAGAAAAACCAAATGGTATTTAAGGATAGAAATGGGTTTAGGGAGTTCAAATGAGACCTGGAAATGGACTTGGATTTTGAAATCTAGAATTGGGAATGGAATAGGATCTCAAAATGGATTTAAGATCCGATGTAGAATTGGATTCTGGATCCTAAGATGGATTTTGATCTGAAGTCTGAGATCCAATATGGAGTTGGATTCTGGATCCTAAGACGGATTTGGATCTGAAGTCTGAGATCCAATATAGAGTTGGACTCTGGATCCTAAGATGGATTTGGATCTGAAATCTGAGATCCAATGTAGAATTGGATTTTGGATCCTAAGATGGATTTGGATCTGAAGTCTGAGATCCAATGTGGAGTTGGATTCTGGATCCTAAGATGGATTTGGATCTGAAGTCTGAGATCCAATATAGAGTTGGACTCTGGATCCTAAGATGGATTTGAATTTGAAATCTGAGATCCAATGTAGAATTGGATTCTGGATCCTAAAGAGGAATTGGATCTGAAGTCTGAGATCCAATATGAGTGTTGAATCCTGGATCCTAAAATGGATTTGGAGCTAAATTCAGAAGGTGAATCAAGAACTTCCAAGTTTAATTTGAACTTTGGAAAATGAATTTAAATCTTGAATATACAAATGAATTTCAAAGTTAAATTGGGTTTTAAATTTAAGATAGAATTTGGAATTTGAAATACAAGATGATTCTGAAGTCTCAAAGTCAAATGGGACTTTGAAATTGAATTCTTGAATCCTTTTGAGAAGTAGAATTGAATTTGAATTTATGAATAGGATTTTGATTTGAGAAATGAAGGAAAGAATTACTTGGATTTAAGAAAAAGAAATTTTAAAAATATGATGCAATTCTATCCTAAATGATGAATGAATTTAAATTTTTGAAATGGGATTTTGAAAAGCTATTCCATTCTTTAAATGAATTAAAATAAGATCGAAGATATAATACATCCTTGACTATGGTCATTGAATGTATTATATAATAATCTATATTTAAATTCAGGTGAAGAATGAAATACATTTGGTGCTTTTATAGAATTTAAAATAAAATTAGCCCTCAATATACCCTGACTATGGCCATTGGTATATATTTTGAGTCAATTTTAAGTTAAATTCTAATAAAAGGAGAAAATATTTAAGGAAATATGATGAATTTTGAAAACGGATCCAGTGTGGATCCAGTGTTATTTCGTAAAAGTTAAAAATCCTAAGTTTTGTCCATACCCTGACTATGGCCATTGATATGGATCATCAACTTAGGATCAATTACCTTTTACGAAAACGGTGCACGTGCCATTCGTATTTCACCATTTTGTGAGATTTTGGAAAAATAAAGGTAAAAAGCATGAAAAACAAGCAATTCATGATATTTACAATGCTCATTCATTCTATCTAAAGCAGGGAATGTGAATTCTCAATTAGATCTAGCTATTACAACACATGACATCAAATTTATAACTCCAAATAATGACTTTATCCACATATTTCCTGCAAAAAGTGAGTTAGTGTAAATACAATGAGATGTAGCTATATCACATGAGATTAGAGGGCACATAAGAGGCATATGTTCAATGATAACTAGAGTATGTATGAACAAGCTTGATATTGATGGAAACATATAATATGAAAATATAGATATAACAAATAGAAATATACAAGAAATAGTGAGTATATGTTATATACCACGGGGGATGCTTGAAATGGAGGATTTATGAATGCTTGTGACAAAGTGTTATGAATATATGAGATTACTACAGTACCTCGTACTGCTGTCAATGGCAGGGGAAACATCATAATATTATGCACTATTGTGGGTTCAAATGAACCACACTTGTGTTTTGCACTGCTGGGAGTGCCAGAAAACACAACAAGAAAGATCAATGGATGCGGCAATGGTGAAGTGAAATGATAACAGAAGATGGAGTGATTGTGTAGGTGATTGTGGGGGCTTATGGTGTTGAAGTGATTAAGTGAAGCAGAGCTGTGCATATACTGTGCACGGTGGGTGCCAGGTGCAAAGAGCTGGAATCGAAGGGATAGTGTAGGAAAACTAGGTCTAACAAGGTTAATGCTACTAATAGAGGATTATGTGAACTGTTGTGAAAGTACCTGTAGATAGATACACCAAATGTTGTGGTTGGTAAATAGAGTGGTGGTATGACATAGCTACAAAAGGATAAGTGCATACAAATAGTAATGAAATGAGAAGATGAAAGTGCACGTGTAGGTGAAATAGAGTGTAAATAACATTTATATAGGGAAATGAATGTCTCAGGGTGTATGCAAACGCAAATAAATCAAAACATATTGATTTACCAATGAATGTATGCAACAATTGAATAGTGTTATACGGGAAATAACAGGAAATGCAAGGGCGCTATGTACAAGGTGCTGTGCAAGAATGCAAGTGAGACGATTGACAATAAATGAAGAGGTTGGGTTGATTCTCCTGTAGCTGTATCCACCAGGCAACTGACTGTCCAACTCTTGCTCATTGAGTGGGACGATATTTCTATCTGATGATGGACAAATGCTAGAAACGCACCTTACTCCAGATATTCTCTAGAATCATTCATTGGATTTGATTCTCCAAATATTATTGCAGCAACCGTTGGGTGAAATCACTGTATAGCAGACAAGTGTATGAAGTAATGGATATTCTGTGCAAATGACAGCAGAACAGTAAGAGAAATATTATAGAAACGGATATGCAGAATTCATCATACTGTGGTCCCTGCACTTTACAATTAAGCAAATCAACCTTCTTCAGGAATCTTTCTCCTTGTCTGATTTTAACTAATCACGCTCATCAAGCTCCGCAGCTTTGTTCTTCAAATACAATCATCATGTTTTTTTTTTTAGCAAACTGTGAATACTTACCAATATTGTTACACCAGACATAGTGAAAAACTTGACAACTTGTTGTGGCAATTGACACATTTTCTGAATACACAACAAATATCCACAGATTCATAAGGCGAGTTGCCTTACAAAGAATAGCAAAATTGTGTTAGCACCCATCTGTATGGAAAAGTGGCTGGAAATAGAATACATTCAAGAGGAAAATTTCATATGACACCATCTGTCCTGGTAAGTGAAATGTTACTACAATCAATGATATACAATACACAGAGAGCCAAACTGATATTAGGAAATTTATCATTGTGAAATATAGATGGTGAGGTGTTGTCGGGAAAACAGAGCAGCTGAGTGTATTATGGGTACACAATGGGCTTATAACGGGTGGTATATGTTGTATAAGGAATGCGCACACAGATCCGAATATCAGTGAATAGTGCCATTTGCAGATGATGTCTGCAAATGGCTGTGGTGAATCATCTTCCTATGATATTACAGTATTTGTGCAGATTTTGATCTAACTCTCCCCTTTTTTTTTTTTTTAACTAACTAACCATAGGTTGAAAACTTCTAACAATCATCAACAGAACATTATATTTTAGTGGAAAGATATGGGCAAAAGAAGAAAGAAAAAAAAATGCATGAGAGATATTTATAAGGGAAGACAAAAGTTCATTGTTAAAAGCTGCAACGACTTACCGTGCCTTGAATTCAAGGGCCTTCAAACAAAAATCTCTTTAGGAGTGTATATGATTTGTACAACCTTCATTTCTCACCATGGCATTCCCATGGGTTTAAACAACCGTCTCACTATGAAACCGTGATTGACAGGACATCCTTATTATATCACACATTCCAGAGAGGAAAATTTTTTTTTTTGAATTCCTCTTGAATGCCCTGATCACTTCTGATCATAAGAGAGGAAAAGGAAAAACAATGAAATGAAATGGCCAGGAGCAAGATCAACCAAACCTACTCGATAGATGTTAATCTGATGAAAAGCATTGCTTAATTCTGAGGGATTATAAACACATCAGAATCTGAACGATCCTTCCCTCAACTCCACGATCTGGAACTAATCTCTTCGTCCCAACCAAACCTCCAATTGCTACTATGATAGCCATGTAGCTGGGATTTTTGAGATTAAGATCCAGACATAAAAAAAAAGAATCATATGATATTAAAATGAGGCATCTGGTAAATGAAAATACAGAATATTGACAAGAAATGTTGATGAGGGAACGTCATATTCTCTCGTGAGAGGCAAAAGACGATTATGAAACTGATGCTATATTATGAAATGGTTAAAATAAAATAATAAAAAAAAGAAAAAAAAAGAAAAACTGGAGAGTTATTACAGCAGGGAGGTTAGAGACTGAACGCACCATTGGCCAAATGACACTTACCAAAGCAAAATCTATTGGTCAAATCCAAAGGGAGACATCACGATGATATTGTAATTGGGGACCCATCTGAGGTTTATCATCTGGATCCCGGTAACTAACTAAACACCTGTATACCGAAATCTTAAGAATGTTTAAGCCATTCATGGGGACTTGACAGGGGAGAACCTATCAAGGCAATTCTTCTTGCAACCTCAAATACCTCATTTCAATAGACCTGGCTATGACAAAATCAGGGTGAAAGCTTATACAAAACATAAGATGAAAACAAGAAGAAAAAAAAAAAAAAAAAGATAAACAGGGAATAACATGTGACCCAGATGGACAAAACTTTTGAAATGCTCTTCTGATGTGTCATCAATAAAAGATGCTGATCGACTTCTCATGGTAGATCACGGATTCAAGGCAAAACAGACCTGATAAGGCAAGAATTCATGATACCGAAAACAGTCGCCAAAGCAAAGAAATAACAAGAATGACCTTAACGCTGGATCAATTCCAAGGCAAATGAAATACAAACTTAAAATATAATGCTGCAGGCCAAATGCAACAAGGATCTATCGGATAAAGTGCATTACAACATTAAAAGAGGACGATCATATCCTTAGATCAAACAGGAGCTTAGTTGCACAGAGACTAAAAGGGAGATAAGCAAATCATGGGAAATCAAAAGGAAATCAAGAAAAATTTATGGGAAAGGGTTTTGCATATCTTGAGGAAAATAAATGGAATTTCACAACTAACTAATGCTGAAATCAAACTTTAAAATGAAAGATAACAACGCGAAGAAGAAGCTTAAGGTGTAGGAACGTGATTGTTCCGTTGATTTTTCACCGTGATGGGTGGGCGTTGCACAAGCAACCCAATGCCACCAGACGTGCATCAATGGGACAAAAAAAACTATAGGAGGATCAGAAAAACGAAGGGTAGGAAGGGCGCTTACCACGGTTTTTGTAGGGATTCCGATAGGAGGAAGAAGATGAGTCGAACTACGGAAGAGGGGGGATTGCAATTGATCGATAATGGCTTCAGACCCAAAAGAGATGTGTAACCTTGGCGTAGGATGGTCAGCCTCCTTCGTGATCATACAGGGGTCTTGAAGGAGAGAATCGAGGTCTCTTCAGTCGCTCCTGGCTTCTTTGTGTTACTGGAACTGAAGATCTTTCAATCGATTAGAGGAGAAGCTTCAGGGTAGAGGGCGATGGTCTTCTGAAGGAGAGAGAAGGGTGTTGGGGTGAAGCCCGGTGGTGCGTGAAAAAGAGGGCGCTATGTACAGGAAAGGGGAGGGGTGAAGGCAGTCATGCATGAAGAAGGGTGCGGGGGTGAGAAGCGGTCGTGAAGAAGGAAGGGGAGACAATGGCAGGGTGAAAACGGATCCTGAATCCTTCCCCTTCGTGCTTCTTTTAAAGAGGAGAAGGAGGGATTCGGTTGAAGATGAAGGGTGGAGATGAGGTTGTTGGTGATGGGTGAAGAAGGTTTGAAGATGGGAAGGTTGTTCCGCGAGAAGGGAGACTGCCATGGAGAGGGAAGGAGAGTGGCGGCTGAGGGAGGAGAAGGGCGAGAGTTAGGGTTTTCAAAACCCTAACTCGACTCTTAACATCGAATATAAGCTTTTTCAAAAAAAAGGGCTTCTTTAAAAAGTTTTTTCTAAAATGGGTTTTCAAAAACCATTTTTTTGCAATTTCCTTCATTTATTTCTGAATTTTTTTGTTCTTTTTTCAATATTTTTATTTTTTTGTATTTTTGGAATGAAAATCTAAGATTTTACGAGAAAACAAAGATTAGACACTAATTTTTTTGTATTTTTCTGAGAAATATTTACAAAAGTATTTTTCTGAGAATTTCGGACCATTTCGGGGAAATTTCTTCAGAAAAAGGGGTTTTGACCCAAGTTTTTAGAAAATGTTCGAGTTTTGACACTCGAATCGAGGAATACAATGTGATGGATCCAAACGGATGTCGAATGGACTATCCGAGCTATTTAAGGGCTATTTTTGGTATTTTCTTATAATTTTAATTTAAAATTTGAACAAGGAAATTCAGACTTGGATCTGGACAATGGATCCAGATCCAAAATCAATTTAAACATACGAAATGAATTTAATTTCAATAAAACTAGAGAAATGAACTGGAATTTAGATTTGAAATGACCCATTTGCTCAGAAAATGATATTAGGGGCAAGAAGGGAATATTTAAAAGATTTTGAAAAATTTGGGGTGTTCACACCCGCCCAATCAGGATAAGGGTACAAACCTGAGCCTCCTTTGATGAGGTATTTCATTTTTCGCCCAATCAGGATAAGGGTATAAACCTGAGCCTCCTTTGATGAGGTATTTCATTTTCCACCCAATCAGGATAAGGGCACAAACCTGAGCCTCCTTTGATGAGGTATTTCATTTCCCGCCCAATCAGGATAAGGGTACAAACCTGAGCCTTCTTTGACGAGGCATTTCATTTTCCGCCTAATCAGTATAAGGGTACAAACCTGAGCTTCCTTTGATGAGGTATTTCATTTCTCGATCAGGTTAAGGGTTAAACCTGAGCCTCATGTTGATGAGGTATTTTATTCCCCACCAGGTTAAGGGTCAAACCTTAGCTTCGTTTCTACACGAGGTATTTTCCGTCCCATCCAGGTTAAGGGCAAAACCTGAATCTCACTTCTTTTTGAAGTAAAATTTTCTTCTTCATTCTTCACTTCATATCTACCATTTTCATCAGGGCTAATTTCTTCATATTCAGTCAGATCCTTCTAACTGGGGCATTTTTATAGCCCAAATTTGGTGTGTTTTTCTTTGCCACTAAGCTCGTCCTCAAGCCGGCTTAGTAGCAAAGAGGAGCATCTGTAAACACCCCAAATTTTCCACATCCATTCTCAAACAACCCTCCTCGTGCATTGCCAACCTTGTTAGGTCAGTGTCGGAGTCAAACCCCGAGTCAGTTTCAGAAAATCACCATTTTACCCATTTTATTAAGAAAATTACAATTTTACCCCTAGGTCATTCCAGACCCCAGACAGTCGGAGTCAACCAAGCTCGTTGACCAGTTCAAAACAGTTAGAATATCAGTCATTTCAAGCTCAGTCGAGCTCATAGTGAGAAGGTTATTTTCATTTCTGACCATTCCTGCCAAAATGGGATCATTTCTTCAGAAATGAGCTCATTTCTCACTCAAATCCAAGCCAATTGTCTCTAAGTCAGTCATTCATAGTCAGTCATACTCCCTAGAGTCTAACTTGAGCTCACCAGAAGTTTGAGTGCTCCCGTTTCAGTTCAAAACCATTTCTAAGTGTCCAGGAGCCCATTTTAGTCCATTTCAGCTCTTTCAGCTGAAATTGAGCTGAGTTCAGTCAGTTGAGCTAGTGTTTGAGCCTCGATTTTAGTTCATCTCAGTATTACTGACCTTTGACTAAGCTCAAACCCAGTTCAGGTTTGTAATTCACTTCATTCCAATGATCATTCCGTACCATTTCTCTAAAAATGGCAGCTTTTCTTAAAAATTCAGTGAGAAAGGTCAGTTGAGTGAGTATCTTGTCAGTTCATTTGAGTTCTGAAACTCTAAAACCCAGCTCAATCCAGCTCATCTCAGTTCAATCCAGCTCGAACCCCAATTTTCAGTGTCACTCTAACCCAGTAGAAATCTGAAAACAATTTCTTCAACCATTTTGCAAATTTTATCAGTTTTTATGCTTTTTGAACTGGTACAGCTGCCAATCAGGGTTTAAAATCCAAAATTCTTCATTTAGGGTTAGCATTTCGCATAGCATTTCATGTCATTTCTGATCATTTCATATCATTTCTCAGCATTTCATAACATTTCATCACATTTCATTTCATTTTCAAAGTCCAGAATTCTAATTTTATAAATTTCAATCCAGATCAAGTTTTAAAAGCTTTCAGAAATCAATTTCAAACCTCGGGAGTCTAAATTTGGAAATATTTTCTCAAGAAAAATAATCTGGATTTATTTCAAACTCAAAATTTTGAATTCTACACTGGATTTGCTTCGCAACAAGGTATTGAACTTCAAAATCCAAGCTCATTTCAAAAACTGCCAAAAATAGCTCGTTTCGTCTGAAAATAAATTTGGAAGTATTTTCTCGATAAAAACAATCTGGATTTCTTTCAAAATTAAAATTTTAAATTCTATACTGGATTTGCTTCGCAACGGGGTATTGAACTTCAAAATCCGAGCTCATTTAAAAAACTGCCAAAAATAGCTCATTTCGTTTGGAAACTTTCTGAAAAGACTATTTTACCCCTCTAATCGTCAAAATAAATTTAAAAAGTGAATTTGGACCCGCTCTGAGATGTTCCATTCATTTACATTTCTATTTTATTAAAAAAAAAGGATGTTTCTTTTATTTGCTTGTTTTTGTTTTATTGATTTTATTTATTTATTTTATTTTAGAGAGGTGGGATCCACAAGTTGGTCGCCCAAACCTCCAGCCCCTCTCCCTTCATTTCCTTTTTCTTTTTCCTTTTCTCTTTCCCTTTCTTCTTCCTTTCTTTCCTTTTCTTTTTCTTCTTTCTTTCCTTTCTTTTCTTCCCTTTCTTTCCTTTCTTCCTTCTTCCCTTTCTTCCTTCCTTCCTTTCCCTCTTGCCCAGCCATTCCCATAAACTTCTTTATCTTCTTTTTCATTAGGCTATCAAAGACCTAAGTTGGGGATATATTAAAGCCTAAGTTTAGACAAGAAGAAAAGAGGCTACGGTTGCTCCCCAATTCAACGCCCATCTCTCTCTCTCTCTCTCTCTCTCTCTCTCTCTCTCTCTCTCTCTCTCTCTCTCTCTCCCTTTACCTCTCTTCTTCTCTCCTTGGCTGCTACAGCCACAGCAGGTACCAGCCACTACCACAGCAGCAGCACCACCTTGCTTCAGCCGGCCTTCACTTTGAAGCACCATCTTCACCACCGGTTCAGCCACCAACCTCTCCTTGCAGCCCTTCTAGCAGCCACTCCAACGTCTTCAAGCTCCAGCCGCCGCCCAGCCACAACACTTCCAGCCATTACCAACCTTTTCACGGTAGCTTCATCTTCAGCCTTTGGTTGCAGCCACCAGCCCCTACAACGGCCACCAGCTGCAGCCCCTCCTTTGGTGTGTTGTTCCAGCCACCTCCTTGGACGCCCAACCGTCTTCAAGCACCTGCAGCTCCCCCTTGCCCGGCAACAACTTCAGTGCCACCATCACCTTCAACAACTCCAACAAAGTAGCACTTCATCCAGCCCCTACCTTGGCCCCAGCCCATCAGCCTCTTTCAGCAGCTGCAACATCCTCCAAGGTGGTCTCCGTTGTAACAGCCCACCATTGCTCCCACCTTCCTCGCTAGTCGCCGCTCCTTCTCCTTCAACCGGGTCGAGTAAGAGCTTCCCTTCCCAAGGTAAGGCATTTACCATGCTTGCTTTTATGAAGTTCAACGTGAATTGAGTCCAAAAAAACTGGATTCATATGATTAAATATTCATTGATGATCTTGTAAAGCAACAAGGTTTTGGGTTTGGGCTACATAGGTGAAGGGATCCATCCAATGGATGGATCGGATCCCTCTCACCCCTAGCCAACATAAATCTCATATCTCCCCCTCATGTTCATTTTTTTCGTTTGTTTCATCACTGTTTTCGTGAAGTTTACATGCTCTAGGTAACATACTTAGGTTGTTTTGCTATTTTATTTCATTAGTTCATTAATGCATATCTTATTAGTTTATAGGTTTTTCATTTAGGTATGTAGTCCAGTCATCATTTCATATTTAAATTCCCTTCAATAAATCTTGAATTTTTTGTGATAGATACAGCTATATGTTTGTGATCCCCTTTCAAAAATATGGATCAATTTGTATTTCAGAACTTTATTAGAAAAATCAAACCCTAAATCAGGTTTTCTGTCTCTCTGAATTCATAGTTTATGCTTTAGCAGACAAGAACCTCCGGCACCAGCCTTTTGGGAGATCCGGATTGTCCTAAAAAAATCACAGTGAATTTATGATCAAATCTACTGATGATCTGGAAATTTTGAGGTTTTTCCAGATAGTTTTGACCCATGTAAAAAATCGGATTTCTCAGACCTCTGGGAAAATCTCGATTTTCCTTTGTCAGGATATAGACAGACCCTAATGCATCAAGTCCATTCAATCCGTAGCCCGTCTGCAAAAAATTTCAACACGAAAATTGTTTCTAACAATTTTTTCGGTTATTTCCCAAAACTTGGGGATTTTTGGAACTGTCTTATTATTTTTCCCAATTTTTTTTTTGTCTAACAAATTCCAATATCCAGAAATTTCAGAGATTCAGGTCTCTGATAACAGTGTGCCCTTTTCCAAACCGTAACCTGAATCCCAGTTCTATATAAAGATAAAAACATTTCCTATTTGTCAGAGACATTTTTCCATAGTTTCAGCCCTTTTCCCATCTGTGGGATATTTTTCCCATATTTTCTACCGAAACCTGTCTGTTTCCCCCAAATCCTAGAGTCGCCGGATTGCGATCCGACTTGCCGGAGTGGTACAGCTCCGACCATTGGTCAAAACCAGAAAGTTTAAAATACAAAAATATTTTTCTAACTGTCCTCTATCACCCCACAAAATTTGGGAAATTTTTATGGAAGTTTGATATCTGAAATCCCCTTTAGAATCAACATTTTAGGCAAAAATCACAAAATTTAGGGTTTTTATTTGAATTCTCATATTTAAAAATACAAATAAATTAGATTTTCGATCTTCATTCTGTTTTTAGGGTTATTTTAGGTGTCCATACCAAATTTGGCTTAATTCCAAGTTCATTTGCTCCATGTGTTAGTTTATCTTTAAATTCAGAACCGAAAATTAGGTTAGATTTGATATTTTATGATATTTTCGTCATTTTAGGGTTTTTATCATGTACATAAGCATGTAGAATCATATTAGGGTTAATTTAAATTTCATTTGCATTTCATATTTTTCAATTTTGCAAAATTTATTTCAGAAAACCCTGGTTTCAAGGTCAGTCTTGTTATCAGGGGTATTTTGGTCATTTTTACCTCAATTTCGAAATTCCAAATTCTAATTCCAGAAATTTTCATGCATATCATCATATTTCTTCATATTGTATTTGATTTGTTTGATTTGATTTTCAAATTTTACAAAATTTCTTTCAAAAAAACCTGATTTCAAAATTATCAGGGGCATTTTGGTTATTTTGACCCCAATTTCGAATTTTCAAGTTTTTTTTTTGAAATTTACTCATTATTTATCATATTTATATCAAAGGGGTCTGAATTTGGGTTTATATCTGAATAATATCTGATAATTTCCCATATTTTTGGATAAATTCAGATAAACCTACATTTTTGTGCTAACCTTGTTTTCCAGTTTTGCAGGAATGTTCAAGAAGAAGATTTAGCCATTTTATTTCTTTATTTTATTCAATTCAATGTAAAAATCAATGTAATATTTGGAATAAGAGTTACTTTTCTGCTTAGAATAGGACTGCATTGCATATAGTTTAATTTCTGCAAATTTCAATATTTGATGTATGATTCATACATATTTATTTCAAATTCACTATGGTTTACACAAATGACACGTGCACAAGCTCTTATGGAGTTTATAAACTTGGTGGGATTCGTATTTATGGCTATAGTTACAATACGAAGAAAACCAAGATTTATGATCTTCGTATTAGCCACATTCAGCCTACACACTTAGGCTAACTTCAAAATGCACTGCATTTCTCAAAGTTTTAAAAGGATTTCCCAATTCCTCAATTGAAATTCTTTTTCAAATTCTTATTCATTCATTCATATTATTCAAATTGCATTATTTTAAAACTCATTTTCCAATTTCAATTAAAAAAAAACAGTTTTCTCAAGAATTTCTTAGTCTTTCTTAGGATCTGATTTTCTCAAAATTTTGAGTTTTCAAATGAGATCTCAAAGCATTTCCTAAGTTCAAACCAAGACTTTCCAGTGTTTTAAAATTTTTAAATTTCAAAATCCCCAGTTTTTAGAAATCGATTTTCTCAAATTTCCTATTTTCTTGAGAATCCAGTTACCTGAGAATCTATTTTCCATTTCAAAATCCTTTTCCAATGAATTTCTTAGATTTTCTCAGAATTCTCAAATTCATTTTCCTAAGAAAAGCAATTCCAAATTTCAAAATCGATTTTCCAAAGTTCAAGTTTTCCTGAGAAATCACTTTCCAATGCAAATTTCTGATTTCCAATGAAATTCAATGATTTTCCCAGGAATTCCAATTTCAAGCACTTTTCAAATCATTTTTCAAGCATATTTCAATTTTCCAAAGCAAACATCATATTTTCTCAAACTTGCATATTTTCAAAAAGCCATAGCACATGCCTGATTCTTTGTGCATTCTAGAAAAAATATAACATCATTTAGATATTTGAGTCGAGTTAAAGCACGTAATTGATCCTTGGTTCAATTACCCCTGGTAAAGGCGCCAGGAACGATTGAACCTCGTACCGACAGGCGGACCCCATTCCACGGAATTTTCCCGCGAATTTTCAAAACGGAGGCGAGTTAATTTTCAAAACCCATTTTCAAAACTTTGGTCGAGTTTGACTCGTAGAATCGTTTCTCTCTCGCAAGAGAGGGGAAAAATTTTGCGATGATAACACCCACCAAGGTGGTCGACCAAGCCTCCAGCCCCCATTTCTCATATCTTCCTTTTCTTTCTTCCCTTTCTTTCCTTCTCCTTCTTTCTTTTCTTTCCTTTCTTCTTTCTTTTTTTCCTTCTTTCTCTCTTTTCTTCCTTTTCTTTCTTTCCTTTCTTCCTTCTCTTTTTTTCTTTTCTTTCTTCCTTCCTTCCCTCTCTCCTTGGTCCAGCCCACTCACGTAGCACCCTATTTCCCCTTCTTCCTCCTTTCTTCCCTCTCTTCCTTCTTTTCTTTCCTTTTCTTTCTTTCTTCTTTCTTTCCTTCTTCTTTCCCTTTCTTTCCTTCTTTCTTTCCCTCCTTTCTTTCTTTCCCTTTCTCATTATCCAGACACCTTAAGATCTCCCCTTTCTTACCTATTCCCTATCTATCACACGCCCAACCCATTCACGTACACCTTGGATCCTCCCTTCTCCCCTCTCATTAAACCTACTTCCCATTAAAACTTAGGGAATTGATTTTATTTTCCCTAAGTCATCATCCAATACAACCATACGGTGGAGGAGATATCTATCTCACGCCAGCCCCCTTAGCAACTCTTTCTCAGCCCTCTTTCTTCCCACAGCAACTACCCCAACCATCAGCTATTGCATAAACCTCCACTTTGTTGCAGTTACCACCACCAAAGTAGCAGCCTCCTCACAGCATCATTTCCACCCTGCAGCAAAACCTTGGCTTCAACCACAACCGTGGCAACAAGATATCACACGACTCCCTCTTTGCATCTAACAGCAGCTTCCTCCTGGTAGCTGACCTTGGTGATCAACATCTCCTCCAGCCGTGGCAGCAAGCCATCATTAAACTCCATCAAGCACGTTGCACCCCCCCTTCAACAGGAGCTATAGTTCCAACAAGGAAGGAAAACTTCCGTCCAGTACAACATCCCTCAAGCAACCTCTTCAAGTCACTCCTTTGCCAAGGTAAAGAAATACTTGCTTCTACAATTTCTCAACGATTTCGTTGAGAATCCAATTTTGAAACTGGAATCATATGATTAAAAGGGGCTATTTCATGGTTTTATATTCTTGATTTATCATGGTTAAGGCTACCTAAAGGAAGAGATCCATCCAAATGAATGGATCAGATCTCCCACCAATGGCTAACATCAAATAATATCATACCCCCTAGTTTATTTTCTGTCATATCATCCATTCCATGTGATTTCCATGATTAGATCTTGCATCTAGGTTTATTTTAGCATCTCATAATCATATGATTTACATAATATAGTTTTATTAAGGTTTGCTTATTAGGTTGTAGATTTTGATTTCAAGTGTTAGTTCAGCCATTATTTTATGTTTATTTTCTTGTCAAAAAAATCTTAAGAAATTTATTTGTGAATTCCTTGGTTTGTTATTGATTTCCTGCCTAAGATGTGAATTAATCTAGATCCTTAAACTCTATGAAAAATAAAAACAAAAACCCAGTTTTGAACCGTCCCGAAACTCCAAATTCAGTTTTAGCAGACAAAAACCTCTGAGATCTCCTAGATGGATGATCCGATTTTCCCTCAAAAAAAATACCATGAGTCCTTGTTAAAGCCTACCTACTCCTACTGTTTCCCAGTAAATTCTTAGGTTTTTCCAGCAAGATTTGGGTTCTGCCAAAAATCGATTTTCCCAGACCTATGGGAAAATCTCACTTTTTCCTTGTCAGGGTCTAGACTGACCCTAACCCACTATGTCCATTCAATCCATAGTTTGTATGCCAAAACTTTCAACATATAAGTTGTTACTAACCCTCTCCTCTATCTTTTCTGAAAATTTGGGAATTTTTAGAACAACATAAGTATTTTTCCTGGATTTAATTTCCCTGTCTGACAGATTCCCATGTCTGAGAATTTCAGAGACCCAGGCCTCTGATAACCCTCTACTCTCTCTCAAACCATAATTCGAATTCCAATGCTGTGAAAATAGGAAATCTTTCTATATTTGTCAAGGACATTTACTCAGAATTTCATCCATTTTCTCATTTGTCTGCTATTTTTCCCATAATTTTTCCCGAAACCTATTTGTCTTCCCTAAGTCCTAGAGTCGCTAGATTCTAATCCGATTTGCCGGAGCTGTCCAGATCCGACCATAGGTTAAAACCAGAATTTGTAAAAGGCAAAAATCTTTGCCTAATTGTCCTCTATCACCCCATAAAATTTAGGAATTTTTTATGAAAGTTTAGTATCCAAAATCCCATTTAG
Organism: Nuphar pumila; assembly: GCF_984573655.1. Lineage (NCBI taxonomy): Eukaryota > Viridiplantae > Streptophyta > Magnoliopsida > Nymphaeales > Nymphaeaceae > Nuphar > Nuphar pumila. The sequence goes on along the minus strand of NC_143264.1, from coordinate 50,672,069 downwards.
AATCAGCATTTTAGGCAAAATTTTGATTTTTAAGATTTTTAGTTATTTTCCACAATAAAAAAAACAAAAAAATAGATTTTTGAGCTTCATTCTGTTTTTAGGGTTAGTCTAGGTGTCCATGTCAAATTTGGCTCAATTCCAAGTTCATTTGCTTTATATGTTAGTTTACTTTTAAATTCAGAAGCGAAAAACAGGCGAAAATCAAGTCAAAATTGATATTTTGTGATATTTTTTCTATTTTTAGGTTTTTATAATGTAAATAAGCATGTCATGTCATATTAGGGTTAATTTCAATGTCATTTTCATTTCAATTTCCCATTTTTGCAAAATTTATTTCAGAAAACCTTGGTTTCAAGGCCATAGTCTTGTTATCAAGGGCATTTTGGTCATTTTGACCCCAATTTCGAAATTCCAAACTTCAATTTTCCAAATTTTCATGAATATCATCATATTGCATCATATTGTGTTTAATTTTATTTCATTTGATTTCCAAATTTCCAAAATTTATAAAAATTCTCTTAGAAAACCCTGATTTCAAGATCATCAGGGGTATTTTTGGTTATTTTTACTCCAAATTCGAATTTCCAAGTTTAGTTTTTACTTTTATTACTTATTTCTCATGTTTACATCAAAGGGGGTATAAATTTGGGTTTATATCTGAATAATATCCGATAATTTCCAATATTTTTAGATAAATCCAGATAAACCTACATTTTTGTGCTAACTTGTTTTCTAGTTTTGCAGAAATATCTAGGAAGAAGACTTTTATTTTATTTTATTTCAATTCAATGTAATATCAAATGTAATAATTTGGAATAAGAGTTACTTTTCAGCTTAGAGTAGGACTGCATTGCATATAGTTTAATTTCTGAAAAATTCAATATCTTGAAAGTGCAGTAGGATCGAGGCAACGAGCATTAGAGGGGGGGGGGGTGAATAGTGCTTTTAAAAATTGTCTGCAGAATTTTGACTGATTTTGCAATTCACAAAGCAAACACACAAAGAGCACAATAATTTATCCTGGTTCGGTCTTTCCCGACCTACATTCAGTCCCCAAGCAAAACCCGCTTGAGATTTTCACTATCAACCTTGTGTAACTACAAGATCATATAGAGCAAATCCGGTTCCACTTTCAGTAACATACCTACTGAAAGCAAACAACTCCTTTAAACCAAGGAGTCCTTCCTTTTACAGAAAATTGAAATAAGTAACAACTTACAAAACAACCTATGAGCCCTTCTTATGAATGCAAATGAGATGTAATTGGTTTTTGAGGTTGTTGGAATACTCTACTCACGAATTCACTGTCTCTCAAAGGAATTTGAGTGAAAAACTTGAAGTGAAAAATATCACATGAGTGAGAAAATGAATATGAGTGAAAAGCAAAGAGTAATTGATTCAAATTGATTGAATTGCAGTGCTTTTGAGTGTAAAATGCACTCATATTTATAGTTAAAATATTCCATACGTTGAGGGTATAAAAGGGTGTCAAAACAGTCCATTTTGAACGATCAAAACGTTTGAAAAATAAAAAGACACGCCTTTTTAAAGTTTCAGGAAAAACAACAAAATTAGTCGACTGGAACAGAAGTTAGTCGACTAATAATTAGCTATTAGTAGACTGACAGTTATCGTCGGTCGACTGATCTGTTAATCGAGCCGTTTGAAAATCTGAAGTTTTGAGACTTAATCGACTAGAGAAAAAGTTAGTCGACTGATAATATCATCAGTAGACTGAAAAAACTTTCAGTCAACTGTTGCTAAACTTTTCTGAAAATACATGTTTTGTCCAATCGACTGATAAAATCATTAGTCGACTCCTGCTAAATTTCCAGAAAACAAACATTTTGTCTGGTCGACTGATAAAACCTTCGGTCGAATAATTTGACAAAAATGACATTTTGTTTAGAAAATTTGGTGCAAAAGGATTAGTCGACTGGTGAGTCTATTGGTCGACTAATAAACATGAAAAAATAAATAAAGAGTTTTCTAAAAAGATTTTCATGAAGGGTTTTTTTAGAAAAGTTTTTCTAAAGACTTTTTAGGTGAAATACAACTGAAATATGCACTCTAAGTAAGGCTCTTACAAGAATCTAAGACATTAAATAAATTTTACATTTGCACACAAGTCTTCAAAGATTCTTCATCGAATTCTTCAATGTTTGTCATTTTTCTTCATTGCCTTAGCTGAAATGCAGTTGATTCACTTGCTCATCATCAAAACCTTGTACTTGAAGTATCATGTACAGATTCATTGTCGTAACAATCTCCCCTTTTTTGATGATGACAAACTTAATCAAAGATGAAGCATTTAGATGCATAGATGGAGATTTTACTCCCCCTATCAATATGCTGCAAAACATTAAAAGTTAGTACATTCAAAGCACATATATCACATATTGATTGGTTTGCATTTCCATCATTACTTCATGCATTTTTAAAACTTTTTTCAAAAATGCAATTTTCAATGCTTTCACATGATGTAATTTCCATGTCATAATGCAATATGCAATTTTTATCTTTTTCTCTTAATTTCTCATGCAAGTTCTATCTTTATGCAATTTCTCATGTAAATTCCGTCTTTTTCTCTTTCTTTTTACAATTTCCATCATGTGTCTACCAAGAGACACCAAGTTCTATCTTTTTATCTATCATTTTCTCCCTCTTTGTCATAATAAAAAAGAGTAAGGGCAGTCATAACATAAGCAAAATGTAAATTCAAGTTCAAAATATTACAACCCATAAAGTATCAAAGTTCAGTAAAGACAAAAAACAAAGATCAGAAAAGTGAGTTAAGCAAGTCCTTGATTGCAGTAATATCTTTCTGAATCGAAGAAAGTTGTTGAGTCACATCTTCACGAAAAGTGTGTTGATGCAGCTCCAAAGCTTCCAGTCGCTGCAAAACTTCATCATTGTCTTGACTAGTAGAAAATTTCTTTCATTTTGCTTGAGATGAAGGTGTCATAGAAGATGGTGAGGGTTCAGAAATTGATGGTTCAGTTTGATCAAAGTTTAAAGGAGGCAGATATTTGATTTTCATTCATTTAAAAATAGTTTGATCAAAGAACTCTTTTTGCTCAATATATTTTTCATTGGTTAAGGGTACTTTGAAATATCTGAAAATACGAGTAAGAAGACATCCATAAGGAAGAAATGGTTTTGTTTCTACAAATTAGTAAAATACACGTTGGCCCAATTTACAGAAATATTTCTAAATAAGACATAAAGAGCCGTAGAAAGATCTGTGGAATTGTAATCAAAAGAACCAGTTTTAGGTAGAACATTATGGGCAAGGATTAGTCCAGCAATGCGTGCACGAGTTTGAAGATTGGTATTTTTGAAAGGAGGATAATGAGGTGCACTGGGAAGAAGAATTTGTTCAAAAATTCTTTCATCATTAAGTTCAATAGTATTGAAAAGAGTGTCTGAAGGTAGAATTTCTAGGATTTGTCCAAGTACTTTAGAATCAAACTCAATTTCAACATCGTGAACAAGAGAGAAAAGAAATCCAGTTTCATGATCAATTTGTAAATTTGTGTAAAACAAGTGGATCAGAAAAGGATAATGAAGGAGGTCTGCACCGGCATAAAAAAAGATGTGAAATACCTGGAAATAATTCTCTGATTTTGTAACGAGAAAATAGGTGAAATAGGACATTTCGGCCTGATAAAATAGGCAGTGCAAAAATCGATCCAAAAGTATTATATAAAAGAGGATTTCGGAGTAATCTGAGAGAAAATCCATGTCTTGCTGGAGGTGTAGGAGGAGGAAAAACTTTTGCGGATGCAGTCTTCTGACGAGGCATGGGTGAAACAGATTCACAAAAAAAAAAATTCAGTTGTAGAGAATGATTGATCAACACAGTTGTTGAGAAGAACAATTGAAGATGGTGTTGATGTCGGCTTCCAAATGACATCCGGCGGGAGGAAGATATCTGTCGTCGTGCAACAGAAACACTTTGTGCAGAGTGAACGATGTGCCTTCAAATTCATTGGTAGTGGCCAAAATAAGCAACAGTAACAACCCACTGAAAAGGGATGTCGATTCTCGACAAATTTTAGGCAAGAGGGAAGAGACGAGGAGGAGTCCGCGGTGGATGACGGCAGATGAGAGGAGGCTGCCACAAGGGGATTCCGGCGAGGACTGAAGAGGCACCGATCACAGCAAGAGGATTCCGGCGAAGAGTCAAGAGACTCCCTTTCACGACCAGAAGATTCTGGCGAGGAGAGGTTCGAACGGCACTCCAAGGGTTTTTCGGAAGAGAGAGAGGAGAGAGAGAGGGTTTCGTTTTTCAAAGAGTTTCGTTTAAGAAAAACAAAAAAGTGCGTAAAAATGAAACGATGCGTTAAAAAGTTCAAGAGGACGTTTTGTTGAAACTATATCTTTTGCTTTAAAAGAACTCTTGATTTGTTTACCCATTTGGCAAGCATCACATAAGTGATCCTTCTTGTATGGTATTCTAGGTAGGCCTCTAACAAGATCATTCTTGGATAACTTGGAAATAATTTTAAAATTAACATGTCTAAGTCTCTTGTGCCATAACCATTGAATTTCATTTGAAACAATAAGACATTTTTCATTAAAAGTGGAGTGGGTAACTCATCTAGATAAAGTTCATACACATTGTTCTTTCTTTTACCTTCAACAATGATCTTTTTAGATTGAAAATTAGAAATTAAACATAAATCATGTTCAAAGGAAACAAGAAAACCTTTATCACATAATTGACTAATGGATAATAAGTTATGCATTAAACTATCTACTAAAAGAACACTTTCTATAAAGGAAAATTTTGGATTACCAATATTAGCAATACCTATTACTTTTCCCTTGTTATTGTCACCAAAGGTGACGGTTTCTCCATCCTTATTTTAGAGGGTGAAAAATAACTCCGGCCTTCCAGTCATATGTTTGGAACAACCGCTGTCCAATATCCATTTGCTCCTTATTTTGTGTACCTACAACAAAATTAGAAGACAAAGCATTTGACCCCTTTCTATTTTTGGGTCCATGAGAGTTAGTCTTAGGAACCCATATCCATTTGGATTTTGGTTTCCTTTGATAAAAAATATTCTTTCTATAAAAAGATTTAGCATTTCTAGAGTAATCATGTCTAGGCTTATAAGCATTATAAGTTTCATGATTAGATACATTTCTAGAAAATTTAGTTCGTTGAACAAATGGTTAAGAATATTGTCTTTGATTCTTCACCACATAGTTTGGTCTATTTTGAGTATCAAAGAAACTATATCCTAATCCGGTTTTATTAACCGAGCATCTTTGAGAACCAAGAAGTCTTTCTAGATTCTCTTGACCATTTGTGAATTTGATCACAATAGAAAGAAGATCATTTGATTTTTCTTTTAGACAAGTTATTTCTTTTTGTAAGAGATTGGTTCTAATTCCAATTTCTTTTATCTCAAATGTTTGACAAGAGTTTTCCTTCTTGAGTCTTCTATCTCTTGAAGTAACACTTTGTTTTGAGAGTCAAGAGTTGAATTTTCAGTTTTTAACTCTTTGTTTTTAGAACTTAGACTCTTAAATTTAGCATATAAATCATTAAATGCTTCTAATAAATCATCATACTCAAATTGACTTACCGAGTCTTCTTGAGCTACAAAGCACATGTTGGCGACTTCTTCATTTGATTCTTCATCGGAAGAGGAGTCACTATCATCCCAACATGCTTGAAATGCTTTTTTCTTCTTGAATTGGTCATTGGGCTTGATTTTGAGAAGAGGACAATCTTTCTTGATGTGTCCTGCCTTTTTGCAGTTAAAACACTTGACTTCATTTGGATTGGAAGAATCCACTTTCTCTACCTTTCTTTGAAATCTTCCCTTTTTGATGAATCTTCTGAATTGCCTTGTAATGAGAGCAATATCTTCATCTTCTTCTGAATTTTCAGAGTCAGAAGTAGCCTTAAAAGCAAGAGATTTCTTCTTGGGTTATTCTTCTTGTCTGTCTTGAAGTTGAACTTCATATGCCATTAAGTTACCAACCAAATCTTCAAGAGTGAGAGTGTTTAAATCATTTGCTTCCTCAATAGCTGTAGTTTTTCTCTCCCATTCAGGAGTTAAACACCTTAGGATTTTTTTGACTAATTCCACTTGGGAATATTTTTTTCTAAGGGATTTCAAGTGTTAGTGATATCGGTCATTCTTGTTACCATGTCCGATATAGATTCATTTTGCTTCATTTTAAACAATTCAAATTTATGAACTAAAGAAGCATTTTTAGATTCCTTTACCTTTGACGTACCTTCGTGAGTCAAGAGAAGAGTATGCCAGATTTCATTTGCTGTAGAGCATTGAGAGATACGATTGAACTCTACCTTGTCAATGGCACAATACAATGCATTCATCGCCTTGGCATTAAGTGAAGCAATCTTCTTTTCTTCATCGGTCCATTGACTGAAATCAGTTGATGGCATTTGGTACTTTTCTGAAACAACCCTCCAAATTTTGAGATCCATGGATTGCAAGAATATTGTCATTCTCACTTTCTAGTATCCATAGTTTGTTCCATCAAAGAGAGGAGGACGAACAAAGGAGCATCCTTCTTTGTGCTGAGATGTTGTAGTTGCCATGCTAGATGATGGTCAAATCAAAATAATAGCAAACCTGCTCTGATACCAAATGAAAGTGCAGTAGGATCGAGGCAACGAGCACTAGAGGGGGGGGGGGGTGAATAGTGCTTTTAAAAATTGTCTACAGAATTTCGACTGATTTTGCAATTCACAAAGCAAACACACAAAGAACATAATAATTTATCATGGTTCGGTCTTTCCCGACCTACATCCAGTCCCCAAGCAAAACCCGCTTGAGATTTCCATATCAACCTTGTGTAACTACAAGATCATACGGACAAAATACGGTCCCACTTTCAGTAACACACCTAACAACTCCTTTAAACCAAGAAGTCCTTCCTTTTACAAAAAATTGAAATAAGTAACAACTTACAAAACAACCTATGAACCCTTCTTATGAATGCAATTGAGATGCAATTGACTTTTGAGGTTGTTGGAATACTCTACTCACAAATTCATTGTCTCTCAAAGAAATTTGAGTGAAAAACTTGAAGTGAAAAATATCACGTGAGTGAGAAAATGAATATGAGTGAAAAGCAAAGAGTAATTGATTCAAATTGATTGAATTGCAGTGCTTTTGAGTGTAAAATGCACTCATATTTATAGTTAAAAGATTTCATACATTGAGGGTATGAAAGAGTGTCAAAACAGTCTATTTTGAATGATCAAAATATTTGAAAAATGAAAAGACACGCCTTTTTAAAGTTTTAGGAAAAACGACAAAAATTGTTGACTGGAACAATAGTTAGTCGACTAAAAATTAGCTATTAGTAGACTGATAGTTATCATCGGTCAACTGGTATGTTAATCGAGCCGTTTGAAAATATGAAGCTTTGAAACTTAGTCGACTAGAGAAAAAGTTAGTCGACTGATAATATCATCAGTAGACTGAAAAATCTTTCAGTCGTCTGCTACTAAAGTTTTCTGAAAATACATGTTATGTCCGGTCGACTGATAAAATCATTAGTCGACTGCTGCTAAATTTCCAGAAAACAAACATTCTGTCTGGTCGACTGATAAAACCTTCGGTAGACTAATTTGACAAAAAATGATATTTTGTTTAGAAAATTTGGCGCGAAAGGATTAGTCGACTGGTGAGTCTATTGGTCGACTAATAAACATGAAAAATTAAATAAAGAGTTTTCTAAAAAGATTTTCATGAAGGGTTTTTTTAGAAAAGTTTTTCTAAAGACTTTTTAGGTGAAATGCAACCGAAATATGCACTCTAAGTAAGGCTCTTATAAGAATCTAAGACATTAAATAAATTTTACATTTGCACACAAGTCTTCAAAGATTCTTCATCGAATTCTTCAATGTTTGTCATTTTTCTTTATTGCCTTAGCTGAAATGCAGTTGATTCACTTGCTCATCATCAAAACCTTGTACTTGAAGTATCATGTACGACTTCATTGTTGTAACATATCTGATGTATGATGCATATGCAGATTTGCCAAAATCACCATACTTGACACAAATGGCACATGCACAAGCTCTTAGGAAGTTCAAGAATTTGGTGGGATTCGTATTTATGGTCATAGTCAAAATACGAAGAAAACTAAGATTTGTGATCTTCGTATTAGCCACATTCAGCCTACACTCTTAGGCTAACTTCAAAAATGCACTGCATTTCTCCAAATTTCAAAAGGATTTTCCCAATTCCTCAATGAATTCTCTTTCAAATTCCTATTCATTCACTCAATCTACATTATTTTTAAATTCATTTTCCAATTTCAATTCAAGGAAATCAGTTTTCCCAAGAATTTCCAAGTCTTTCTTAGGATTTGATTTTCTCAGAATTTTGAATTTTCAAATGAGATTTCAAAGTATTTCCCAAGTTCAAAATCATGATTTCTCAAGGTTTCCACAATCCCAATTTCATTTTCAAATCCCAAAATTGATTTTCTCAAAGTTCATATTTTTTTGAGAATTCATTTTCCATTCAAAAGTCATTTTCCAATGAACTTCCTGATTTTCTCAGAATTCTCAAATCCATTTCCTCAAAAAATCAATCCAAATCTCAAAATCAATTTTTCCAAAGTTCAAGTTTTCCTGAGAATTCATTTTTCAATGCAAATTTTTTATTTTCAATGAAATTCAATGATTTTCCCAGGAATTCCTTTTTCAAACACTTTTCCAATCATTTTCCAAGTACATCTCAATTTTCCAAGGCAAACATCATATTTCTCAAACTTGCATCTTTTCAAAATTCCATAGCACATGCCTGATTCTTTGTGCATTCTAGGAAAATAGAGCATAATTTAGATAATTTAACTTAGTCAAAGCACACATTTGATCCTTGGTTCAATTACCCTTGGTAAACGCGCCAGAAACAGTTGAACCTCGTACCAACAGGTGGATCCCATTCCATAAAATTTTCCCGCAAATTTTCAAAACAGAGGCGAGTAATTTTCAAAAATCAATTTTCAAAATTTGGTCGAGTTTGACTCACAGAATCGTTTCTTTTCATTCTCGTAGAGGGAGGAGGAAAAATTTTGCGATGATAACAGGTTTGGCGACCGTGATGGGACCTATTTTCGTCTAATCAATTTTGTGCTTTGACTTAGCCCAATTATCAAAATCGTGTTCTATAGAATGTCAGCTTTTAATTTCTGATATCATGTGAACCTAGGATCCTAGGCTTGAACCCAGCTGGCATGAAATGCATATAGACTAGGCATGGTTTGGTAGGACCGTATTGAGAAGAATTATGCATGCTCACTTAGATTTAGGTCTGAAATAGAACACTCCTCAATCTAGAATTTGTGTGAAGACAATGTTTGCTTCTTCAAAATTTTCAAAATTCTATCTCTTTAGGTCTTAGAGCCTTCTGTTTGCTAGCATGTGCTCATGTTTTCAAAAACCACCCCACCTATGTCTACCCGGTCTTCACGTTGCTGGGCTCTCTTCCAAAACCATAGTTAGAGACAGAGCCTCACAATTGACCCACTTATTTGGGCTAACACCCTATTGCCACGTACCAAGGGCCATAGTCCAACGTATATCGGCAGGTGCTCAAGGATGTTGGGAAAACACAAGCCTAGAACTGGAGATAAATTTTTATGCCACGTACATCGAGCCTCAGCTCGAGTATATTGGCATAGCATGATTGGACACAGTTGATCTATGCCTAGAGTCAGGATTAGGATCCTAAAGCTCTTTCAAAACTGATGCATTTAGAGTCAGCTTCTTAGGGAATGTTGTATGTGCAGAATGTGATTGAGTGTATTATATTCATTTTCCTCTTTATTTTCCCATATTTTCCCCAATTTTTCTAAAATACTGGACAATTTTCCAAAATACCTCATTTTCCATCTCTTGTGAAATGTCTCATTTTTCTCAGAAACCCTGGATGATTTTTTTTCCAAATTATCCACTTTTTCTTCAAAACTTCAGGTGATTTTTCATTCTTCTGTTCCTCTAGACTTCGAATTTCCAACTTTTCCATTTTATCCTGCCTGTAATTTTCAAAATTCTTGTATTTTTCCTAAGTCTAATTCCAATCTTCCTATCTTTCAGTCCAATGGCATCCAGTCAGCTCGACTTTGTCTTTCCTGAAGGTCATATCTCCTATGAGGTGCGACAAAGTCTTCCCGAGCATCGAGTTCTTAGCACCGGACCCTTCTTTCCCCGGTGGTACTATACTTGGTTCAAGAACTTCTCCTGTATATTTTCAGACCACTTGAGCGATTGTGGGTTGAAACTGGCATCCGCAGTGGGAAAATTGACAGTCAACGACAATCTGATCCATGCACTCACAGAGCAGTGGAATCCACGCACTTGCACATTCTGGTTCCCATGGGGCGAGATAACTTTGCTAATGGATGAGTTTTCAGAGATCATGAGATTGCCCGAGCCAGCCGGTCGGCCTGAAGATCCATTGGAACAACAATTTTTTATCAATGTCAAGGGTTAAGATCCCAAAGATGCTTTAGCTCGCATGACATGGCGTAAGTCTTGGCCACTGATTGAAGAAAATGGGAATGAATATGTGAGTCTGATCGAGATCTATCGACAGTACGGGGCATTCGCGGAAGTCAGCTCGAGAAAGAATTAAACATGCGATGGTTTTGTGCACTGTGGGACTCACCTTCTTTTCATACGGACAAAATTATATGGATGTCAAAATAGTACAACTTCTGAGAAGATGGGGAAGTCGACAGAGCCGTCTCTCGATAGCCATGACCGCACTTGCTTTTCTATACAGAGGATTGACTCGCTTCACGCTTGGAGAGTCCATCTTGTTGAGAAACTCTGTTTTGATGTCACATAATATGATACACTGTCTCATTTGATTTTATATGATATGATAATATGTCCTCTTGAAAAATGTTATATTATGACTGAATATGTTTTGCCATAAATCTAACGAGTATTTGATGCAAGGATATCTCACCCAATAAGGATGGAGACTTTCTGTTCAAGTACAAATATGGTGCAATCATACTCCTTGAAGAAAAAGAAAAAGCTTGATGAGCCATGCATTCCTAAAGTTCAAATGAAGAGATCGGCTACCTCATGATGAAGACTTTTTTTCTTTAGAGTCATATGTAACAGAACCTTCAGGAACTTGCATATTGCATATTACATACTCATTCTTAAATACTATATCATAAAAGTATACGATAGTTTCAAAAAGGTCCTTTTTGAAAACCAAAAATTGTACCTTCTTACAACCCTTTATGAAAAAGATATTTTGTCATGTAATAATTGTACCTTACACTATATACAAGACAACATGAAAAAAAAATATAAGAAAAAGACAAAAACATAAAATCGGCTACAAAAGAAAAACAAATAAAATATGTTTTTCAAAAGACTTTAGTTACCTTCTTTAAAGAAATGTTTTTTAATATAAGAAGAAGACAAAAACATAAATCGGCTATACAAAAGAAAAACAAATAAAATATGTTTTTGAAAAGACTTTAGTTACCTTCTTTAAAGAAATGTTTTTTTTAATATAAGAAGAAGACAAAAACATAAATCGGCTACACAAAAGAAAAACAAATAAAATATGTTTTTGAAAGGACTCTAGTTACCTTTTTTATAACCATAGAATGTCGACTTACTTGAAGTCATCATTCTCTTTACAAAGCATTAAATACCTCCTGTAACAAATCCTTGTTAATATCCTTCTCAAAGAATGTCGACCTTCTTTTGGTCCTCATTCTCTCTGGAGACTTTGAAAAACACAACATAAAGAAAACACTTGACATGACTATGTACAAATGAATATCTCAAAGCACTCATTGTACTTACACTCATTTAAAGCAAAGAAGTACTAATGTACCTCAAATCATTAATTAGAATAAAGACAAAACTACAACCCAACGTTCAATGTACTATTGTAAGAAATAGACTTTTTACTTAAAATATGTATTACCTAAAATATTACAACGACTAGTGTACCCTCTATTTTACTTTTATGGAAAAAGGCATTCTCGAATTTCTCTAAAAGATATTTTTGAAATGATATATCATTTCACATTTCAAAAAGTTACAATTCCAAAATGTAACGACTACTTTTTAAAAGCTATATAAACACACTCAAATAAACTATTCAAACAATGGAATGGAATAGACGTGTGAGCTTACAACGAGAAAAATTCCTATTCGATATTTGAAAAGAGAGCCTTGAAAAAGAAAGAGAAAAAGGAAAGAAAGAAAAGAGAAAAAGTCAAGTCCAGCTCTTTGACAAAGAGTATCCTCTGAGTGACAAACAGAACATTGTTGAGCATGCATACACATCTCCATCCGCACAAATGACATCTACTTCCTATGCTCGTGATATTGAAGGTCAACACGCATCTCGTCCACCTTTCTTCAATGGCTCCAACTATGGATACTGGAAGTGCAGAATGGCTATATTTCTCAAATCCATAGATTTTGCTGTATGGAAAATTGTTAAGCATGCATACACATCTCCATCCGCAGACTATAGCTTATGGTCTGATGAAGAAAAGAAAATGGCAAACCTAAATGAAAAGGCTATGAATGCCTTATATTGTGCCATTGATCAAAACGAATTCAATAGAATATCTATATGTGAATCTGCATATGATATTTGTCATTCTTTGGAAGTTATTCATGAAGGAACCAACAAAGTGAAAGAAGCCAAAATTTCATCTCTTGTTAGAAAATATGAGTTGTTCAAAATGAACAAAGATGAACCCATCACAGAGATGTTTACCAGATTCACCAACATCACCAACGATCTGAAATCTCTGGGTGTAACATATTCCCAGACTGAAAAGGTGAAGAAAATCTTGAGATCTCTCACAACTGATTGGCAGAAAAAGACTACTGCTATTGAAGAAGCTCAAGATTTATCTAATCTTACTTTGGATGACTTAATAGGCAATCTTATGGCCTATGAAGTCCACATGAAAGAAAGAAGGGAAGAAGAGCAACCAGTAAAGAAAACTTTAGCTTTCCCAGCCCTATTTGAGAATGAAGACTCAGATAAAGAATCAGAAATTGCGCTACTTACCATAAAATTCCAGCGCTTCATGAGAAGGAACCGGCTTCCAAACAAGCACAAGGAAAGAAAAGATCCTAAAGAAGATCCCATGTGCTTTCAGTGTAATAAGCCAGACCACTTAAGACGTGACTGTCCCCTTCTCAAAAGAAAGTCCAAGACTGAGGAACCAAAGAAGAGGTTCTTCAAGAAAAAGGCTCTGCATGCTCAATGGGATGATTCAGAACCATCCACTAGTGAAGAGTCAAGTGATGATGAAGCTGAAACTGCAAATATGTGCTTCATGGCAAACAAAAGTTTGGTAAGTGAAATCTCTGATTTTTCCTTTGAAGAACTTCTAGATGCTTTTCAAGAACTATTTGAAGAATCTAGAAAATTGAGTTTCAAAAATAAAGATTTAAAATCTGAAAATCTAAAGCTTTCCCAAGAGAATGAAAAACTCAGCAGTGAAAATTCTGAGTTGAAAAAGGAAAATCTTATGCTTATGTCTGAAATTTCTTCTACTAGCTCCAAAACTAAAAATCTGCCAGTAGAAATTTCAGAGCTAAAAAGTAAAACTGAGAACCTCATGAAAACGGTTTTCAAGTTTACTAAAGGTAAAGAGAACTTGGATAAACTCTTATCCTCTCAGAAGGTCTCTTTTTACAAGAATGGTATTGACTACTCTTATTTCAAAAAGCCTTCTTATATAAATCAAAAGACCACGTTTGTGAAAAGTTCATCTGAACCAAATAAGGAGTATTATAATGATAATCTTTTTAACTCCTCTAAAGATATAGACAAACCCAAATCCAAATGGATATGGGTTCCAAAGTCTAACAAAAAAGGACCCGATTGGGTACCAAAAAGGAGATTTACTTAATGTTTTGCAGGCTCCAAAGAAGAAGAACAGATGGATACTAGATAGTGGATGTTCAAAGCACATAACAGGACATCCAAACCTTTTTGCTGTTCTTCATCATAAAGAAGGAGGAACCGTCACCTTTGGAGATAACAACAAAGGTTTGATAATTGGTATTGAAAATATTGGTAACATAGATAAACCTCTTATCAAAGACGTTCTCCTTGTTAAAGGCTTAAAACATAACCTACTAAGTATCATTCAAATGTGTGACACAGGTTATAATGTTAGCTTTAATCATGATGCATGCCTCATAACAGACACCAATGAAAACATCATCTTAAAAGGTATAAGAAAGAATAATATATATGAACTATACCTAGAAAACATCACAGAACATTGTCTTATAGCTAATAATGACTCTCAACATTTATGGCACTTAAGAATGGGTCATGTAAATTCTAAATACATGTCTAAATTAGCTAAAAATAAGTTAGTACGTGGGTTACCCAAAATTTCTTTTAAAAAGGATTACTTTTGTGATGCATGTCAATTAGGAAAATTATCAAAATCATCTTTCAAATAAAAAAATATCATTTCAAGTAAAAGACCTTTAGAGCTTCTCCACCTGGATCTTTTTGGTCCTTCTAGAGTAGCTAGTCATAATCACAATAAATACATTTTTGTTATTGTAGATGACTACTCAAGATTTACTTGGGTAATATTTTTGAAAAACAAAAGTGACACGTTTTGTCAATTTGAAATCTTATGTAAAAAATTACAAAACGAAAAATCTTGTTCTATTGTTAAAATCCGCAGTGACCATGGAGGAGAATTTGAAAATGAACTTTTTGAAAATTTTTGTAACTTGCATGGTATTTCTCATAACTTTGCCTTTCCTAGAGCTGCACCTCAAAATGGTGTAGTAGAAAGAAAGAATAGAACCCTTCAGGAATCTGCCAGGACTATGCTCCAACACAATAATCTTGCTAAATCTTTTTGGGCAGAAGCTGTTAATACTGCATGCTACATAACAAATAGAGTTCTCATTAGACCCTTATTAAATAAATCTCCCTATGAACTATTCTATGACAGAACTCCAAGAATAGACTATTTCAAAGTCTTTGGATGTAAATGCTTTATCCTAAACACAAAAGATAGCCTGGATAAGTTTGATGCTAAATCTGTTGAAGGCATATTCTTAAGATATTCAAGTCATAGTAAAGCATACAGAGTTTTCAATAAGAGTCATAATACTATTGAAGAATCTATGCATGTTAGTTTTTGTGAATCTATTGATCAATCTGTTCATAAACAAACTAATGATGATGATGTTGAAAGTACAAATTTATTTTTAGATAACACAGCTAAGTCTAATGAAGATGATCATCAAGGAACCTTTGTCGATATCAAAGATCATCCTCAAAAGCAGATTTTGGGAGAACTAACAAGGGGGGTTCAAACTAGAGCTCAGCTAGAATGGATTGCAAACATGACATTCATTTCTCAACTTGAACCAAAGAAGATTGATGAAGCCATCATTGATGAGTTCTGGATGCTAGCCATGACTGAAGAACTGAATCAATTCCAAAGAAATGATGTTTGGGATCTTGTACCTAGACCAAAGGATCATCCAATCATTGGGACAAGATGGATCTTCAAAAACAAGCTAGACGAAACATGTAATGTTATAAGAAACAAGGCCAGACTAGTAGCTCAAGGATACAACCAGGAGGAAGGTATTGATTTTGATGAAACATTTGCTCTTGTTGCTAGACTTGAATCTATTAGAATGTTTTTAGCATATGCAAGCTATATGGATTTCAAATTATATCAAATGGATGTTAAAAGTGCTTTCTTAAATGGTTTCATAAATGAAGAAGTTTATGTAAAACAACCTACAAGATTTGAAAATGAACAATACCCAGATCATGTTTTTAAACTCAAACGTGCTTTATATGGTTTAAAACAAGCACCTCGTGCTTGGTATGATAGACTTAAAACCTTTCTATTAAAAACTGGTTTTTCTGTTGGCAAAGCAGATTCTACATTATTTGTTAAAGTAGTGAATAATCATACCCTAATTGTTCAAATATATGTCGACGATATCATCTTTGGATCTTCTAACAGCACTCTTTGTGAAGAATTTTCTAAGTCCATGCAGAAAGAATTTGAAATGAGCATGATGGGAGAACTCACCTACTTTCTTGGACTGCATATTAAGCAAACCAAGGATGGAGTTTTCATCAATCAATCTAAGTATGCTCGTGAACTTCTGAAGAGGTTCAACATGAACTCAACTGCTTCAAAATCTACTCCTATGAGCACTACTACTGTTTTGGACAAAGATGAAGATGGTAAGTCTGTTGATACAAAGGTATACCGAGGTATGATAGGATCACTTCTTTATTTAACTGCTAGCCGTCCAGATATTATGTTCAGTGTTTGCTTGTGTGCTAGATTTCAGTCATATCCAAAAGAATCACATCTTAAAGCTGTAAAAAGAATAATGAGATATTTAAAAGACACAGTTGATTTTGGATTATTCTATTCAAAATCCTCTACATTTGATCTAATCTCATACAACGATGCTGACTTTGCTGGAAGTAAATCTGACAGAAAAAGCACAAGTGAAACATGTTATATGCTAGGGCACTCACTAGTATCATGGTTCAGTAAGAAACAAAACTGTGTATCCTTATCAACTACTGAAGCCGAATACATTGCTGCTAGCCTAGCCTGTACACAAGTCATCTGGATGAAACAAACTTTGAAAGATTTTGGTTTAAAATTCGAAAATACAACTATTTTATGTGATAACACAAGTGCTATAAACCTTTCCAAAAATCCTGTTTTACATTCTCGAACTAAACACATTCAAATTAGACATCACTTTCTAAGAGAACAAGTCTTAAATAATATAATTAAACTAGAATTTATACTCACAGATAAACAACTAGCAGACATCTTTACTAAACCTTTAAAAAATGAAGATTTTATAAGAATAAGAAGAGAACTAGGTATATGTAAATTGAATGATATATAAAACTAAAATATTAAGTTCACTCGAGTTCATAATATTTACTAAATAAGGATAATAAAAGAACTTTTAATCGTGTCTTCTTTTTACAATTTTTTATTTTTACAAAAGAATCATTTCTAAGGGTCTCGAATACCACAAATTGCCTTAAAAGTTGAAACTTCATGTCAAAGTACATTCTACCTCTTGTCACATCATCTTTCACATCACTTTCATAATTATTGTTTCTCATAACTTGACTTTCTCTTTACTATATAGTTACTTTAGTTACTTTTCTCTCTCTCACACATACGATTTGAATCTCCATTCATAACTTTAACTTCTTTACTATTTTCCTAAAGAAACTATGAACTCCTTCAATCGAATTCCTCCAAAAACCTTGTTCCTCAAACCAAAACTTCTATGAATAACAACACATTCTTTATGTCTTTCATTTTGTTACCTTTCAAGTACACATTAATAATCACACTTTGTCCTATCCTCCTCCATGCATACCCATGAGTACTACCTTCTTTAAATATAAGTAATTATGACACTCTTTCATATCACTCATCTCATAACATCCTTTCATCACCTTTTGTCCTCTTGTGAAAACCCCTCATACGAATAACAATCTTTTACACTTCAACCCATGCATTATATTTTAATAACACCCAGTAGGCCATCATTTCTCACTTTTTTTCTCTCTCTCTCTCTCTCTTCACGAGTTTCTCTTTGTTTCTCTCAAAACAACTTTATGTCTAATCAAAATATCTTCTTCTTTCTATCATCATCACTCCTCTCTCTCACGATAGGCTAGCCGATCTTCAACAGAATAGTATATTCCTCATATTCAAATGATATATCTCTTTCTTTGTCCTATCAATATACTTCTCTAAAACTTGGGTCAAAAATTTGATTATTTATCCATCAATCTTTTTGTTGCTACATTTCACGTAAATTTTTACTATATCATCTACTATATCATAGCCTATGTACAATCAATTATCGTCTTTAGCAATCATGACCTTTTTCATATTGTATATCTTTCTCTCCAATCAAGATTCATTAAAAACTTGTCCTCAAGAAAAACTTCATCTTATGTCACTCACACATCTCTATTTGTCTTATTCCAAACACATTCTTCATGAATACTCTCCATAAAGTAGAAACATCTTATAAAAGGATATTTGTTTTTATTAGGCCATTATTTCACCTCATCTCTCGAAAAATCTCTCTTCTTATCTACGCAATCTTTTCTTCTCTTTCGATAAACTGGTCATCCATTCTTTTCGACCTTTTTATTCGGTATCAAAAATTCGAGCCTCTTCTTTTTGGGTGTTTCATAACTCCCATTCTCAAATACTTCAAAGTACCCCTTCACAACGAAATCATCCTCCGTCCCTCTCAAGTCCTCGATGGTACCACCTTCAATCTAAGGTCCCTACACATGCCCGACTCTGATGAAGCAGATCCACCATCCTCCTTCAATTACTTTTCTGCTATGATGGATATCGAGCACTCTCAGGATCGTATCCTTCGTAATCAAGCCCTGTTGCAGCAGACTTGCAAGCGGAATCGTGCCGACCGAACACATTCACCTCCTCCACCTTCGAGATAAACTCATTTTTTTTGGTCTGTAATAACTTTTAATTACTTTTGGACTGTAATATTTGGTCTGTAATAACTCTCTTACTCTGATCCCTTCCTTTTTGTCCATGACAAAGGGGGAGAAAACCTGTCTCCATTATTGGAGAAATACTCTCTTTAAACATTTTTCAAATTTTTATCATATTATTATTTCTATGCATAATGTCTTTTTGACAGGGGGAGCATATTTTGTCATCATCAAAAAGGGGGAGAATGTTGAGAAACTCTGTTTTGACGTCACATAATATGATACACTGTCTCATTTGATTTTATATGATATGATAATATGTCCTCTTGAAAAATGTTATATTATGACTGAATATGTTTTGCCATAAATCTAACGAGTATTTGATGCAAGGATATCTCACCCAATAAGGATGGAGACTTCCTGTTCAAGTACAAATATGGTGCAATCATACTCCTTGAAGAAAAAGAAAAAGCTTGATGAGCCATGCATTCCTAAAGTTCAAATGAAGAGATCGGCTACCTCATGATGAAGACTTTTTTCTTTAGAGTCATATGTAACAGAACCTTCAGGAACTTGCATATTGCATATTACATACTCATTCTTAAATACTATATCATAAAAGTATACGATAGTTTCAAAAAGGTCCTTTTTGAAAACCAATAATTGTACCTTCTTACAACCCTTTATGAAAAAGATATTTTGTCATGTAATAATTGTACCTTACACTATATACAAGACAACATGAAAAAGAAATATAAGAAAAAGACAAAAACATAAAATCGGCTACAAAAGAAAAACAAATAAAATATGTTTTTGAAAAGACTTTAGTTACCTTCTTTAAAGAAATGTTTTTTAATATAAGAAGAAGACAAAAACATAAATCGGCTATACAAAAGAAAAACAAATAAAATATGTTTTTGAAAAGACTTTAGTTACCTTCTTTTAAGAAATGTTTTTTTTAATATAAGAAGAAGACAAAAACATAAATCGGCTACACAAAAGAAAAACAAATAAAATATGTTTTTGAAAGGACTCTAGTTACCTTTTTTATAACCATAGAATGTCGACTTACTTGAAGTCATCATTCTCTTTACAAAGCATTAAATACCTCCTATAACAAATCCTTGTTAATATCCTTCTCAAAGAATGTCGACCTTCTTTTGGTCCTCATTCTCTCTGGAGACTTTGAAAAACACAACATAAAGAAAACACTTGACATGACTATGTACAAATGAATATCTCAAAGCACTCATTGTACTTACACTCATTTAAAGCAAAGAAGTACTAATGTACCTCAAATCATTAATTAGAATAAAGACAAAACTACAACCCAACGTTCAATGTACTATTGTAAGAAATAGACTTTTTACTTAAAATATGTATTACCTAAAATATTACAACGACTAGTGTACCCTCTATTTTACTTTTATGGAAAAAGGCATTCTCGAATTTCTCTAAAAGATATTTTTGAAATGACATATCATTTCACATTTCAAAAAGTTACAATTCCAAAATTTAACGACTACTTTTTAAAAGCTATATAAACACACTCAAATAAACTATTCAAACAATGGAATGGAATAGACGTGTGAGCTTACAACGAGAAAAATTCCTATTCGATATTTGAAAAGAGAGCCTTGAAAAAGAAAGAGAAAAAGGAAAGAAAGAAAAGAGAAAAAGTCAAGTCCAGCTCTTTGACAAAGAGTATCCTCTGAGTGACAAACAGAACATTCTGAGAATCCTTCATTCGTGCATTCATATCATTCTGAAGGTTCTATAGGAAGTATTGTAACTCTGTTATTCACTGTATTCCTTCTTTGTTGAAAGAAGTAGACCTCTGTGAAAGAGGGTGTTGCTCTTCTCTGTTGAGAGAAGAAGACCTCTGTGAAAGAGGGTGTTGTCCTTCTCTGTTGAGAGAAGAAGACCTCTGTGGAAGAGGGTGTGCCCCTTCTCTGTTGAGAGAAGAAGACCTCTGAGGAAGAGGGTGTTGTACTATTTATCCGGTGACTCGGATGTTATAGTGGAAAGCTCAAGTGGTTTGCTTGGGGACTGGATGTAGGTCTGGATACTGACCGAACCAGTATAAATTCTGTGTTTTATGTGTTGTGCCTTATTGCTTAATTATTTTATTTTATCGATCTTTATCATATTTCACTATTCACCCCCCCTCTAGTGGAATTTCATTTGGTATCAAAGCAGGTTTGCTGATTTCGACGTAACAAGTCTTCCAGCACAAATGACATCTACTTCCTATGCTCGTGATATTGAAGGTCAACACGCATCTCGTCCACCTTTCTTCAATGGCTCCAACTATGGATACTGGAAGTGCAGAATGGCTATATTTCTCAAATCCATAGATTTTGCTGTATGGAAAATTGTTGAGCATGCATACACATCTCCATCCGCAGACTATAGCTTATGGTCTGATGAAGAAAAGAAAATGGCAAACCCAAATGAAAAGGCTATGAATGCCTTATATTGTGCCATTGATCAAAACGAATTCAATAGAATATCTATATGTGAATCTGCATATGATATTTGGCATTCTTTGGAAGTTATTCATGAAGGAACCAACAAAGTGAAAGAAGCCAAAATTTCATCTCTTGTTAGAAAATATGAGTTGTTCAAAATGAACAAAGATGAACCCATCACAGAGATGTTTACCAGATTCACCAACATCACCAACGATCTGAAATCTCTGGGTGTAACATATTCCCAGACTGAAAAGGTGAAGAAAATCTTGAGATCTCTCACAACTGATTGGCAGAAAAAGACTACTGCTATTGAAGAAGCTCAAGATTTATCTAAGCTTACTTTGGACGACTTAATAGGCAATCTTATGGCCTATGAAGTCCACATGAAAGAAAAAAGGGAAGAAGAGCAACCAGTAAAGAAAACTCTAGCTTTCCCAGCCCTATCTGAGAATGAAGACTCAGATAAAGAATCAGAAATTGCGCTACTTACCAGAAAATTCCAGCGCTTCATGAGAAGGAACCGGCTTCCAAACAAGCACAAGGAAAGAAAAGATCCTAAAGAAGATCCCATGTGCTTTCAGTGTAATAAGCCAGGCCACTTAAGACGTGACTGTCCCCTTCTCAAAAGAAAGTCCAAGACTGAGGAACCAAAGAAGAGGTTCTTCAAGAAAAAGGCTCTGCATGCTCAATGGGATGATTCAGAACCATCCACTAGTGAAGAGTCAAGTGATGATGAAGCCGAAACTGCAAATATGTGTTTCATGGCAAACGGAAGTTCGGTAAGTGAAATCTCTGATTTTTCCTTTGAAGAACTTCTAGATGCTTTTCAAGAACTATTTGAAGAATCTAGAAAATTGAGTTTCAAAAATAAAGATTTAAAATCTGAAAATCTAAAGCTTTCCCAAGAGAATGAAAAACTCAGCAGTGAAAATTCTGAGTTGAAAAAGGAAAATCTTATGCTTATGTCTGAAATTTCTTCTACTAGCTCCAAAACTAAAAATCTGCAAGTAGAAATTTCAGAGCTAAAAAGTAAAACTGAGAACCTCATGAAAACGGTTTTCAAGTTTACTAAAGGTAAAGAGAACTTGGATAAACTCTTATCCTCTCAGAAGGTCTCTTTTTACAAGAATGGTATTGACTACTCTTATTTCAAAAAGCCTTCTTATATAAATCAAAAGACCACGTTTGTGAAAAGTTCATCTGAACCAAATAAGGAGTATTATAATGATAATCTTTTTAACTCCTCTAAAGATATAGACAAACCCAAATCCAAATGGATATGGGTTCCAAAGTCTAACAAAAAAGGACCCGATTGGGTACCAAAAAGGAGATTTACTTAATGTTTTGCAGGCTCCAAAGAAGAAGAACAGATGGATACTAGATAGTGGATGTTCAAAGCACATAACAGGACATCCAGACCTTTTTGTTGTTCTTCATCATAAAGAAGGAGGAACCATCACCTTTGGAGATAACAACAAAGGTTTGATAATTGGTATTGAAAATATTGGTAACATAGATAAACCTCTTATCAAAGACGTTCTCCTTGTTAAAGGCTTAAAACATAACCTACTAAGTATCATTCAAATGTGTGACACAGGTTATAATGTTAGCTTTAATCATGATGCATGCCTCATAACAGACACCAATGAAAACATCATCTTAAAAGGTATAAGAAAGAATAATATATATGAACTATACCTAGAAAACATCACAGAACATTGTCTTATAGCTAATAATGACTCTCAACATTTATGGCACTTAAGAATGGGTCATGTAAATTCTAAATACATGTCTAAATTAGCTAAAAATAAGTTAGTACGTGGGTTACCCAAAATTTCTTTTAAAAAGGATTACTTTTGTGATGCATGTCAATTAGGAAAATTATCAAAATCATCTTTCAAATCAAAAAATATCATTTCAAGTAAAAGACCTTTAGAGCTTCTCCACCTGGATCTTTTTGGTCCTTCTAGAGTAGCTAGTCATAATCACAATAAATACGTTTTTGTTATTGTAGATGACTACTCAAGATTTACTTGGGTAATATTTTTGAAAAACAAAAGTGACACGTTTTGTCAATTTGAAATCTTATGTAAAAAATTACAAAACGAAAAATCTTGTTCTATTGTTAAAATCCGTAGTGACCATGGAGGAGAATTTGAAAATGAACTTTTTGAAAATTTTTGTAACTTGCATGGTATTTCTCATAACTTTGCCTTTCCTAGAGCTGCATCTCAAAATGGTGTAGTAGAAAGAAAGAATAGAACCCTTCAGGAATCTGCCAGGACTATGCTCCAACACAATAATCTTGCTAAATCTTTTTGGGCCGAAGCTGTTAATACTGCATGCTACATAACAAATAGAGTTCTCATTAGACCCTTATTAAATAAATCTCCCTATGAACTATTCTATGACAGAACTCCAAGAATAGACTATTTCAAAGTCTTTGGATGTAAATGCTTTATCCTAAACACAAAAGATAGCCTGGATAAGTTTGATGCTAAATCTGTTGAAGGCATATTCTTAGGATATTCAAGTCATAGTAAAGCATACAGAGTTTTCAATAAGAGTCATAATACTATTGAAGAATCTATGCATGTTAGTTTTTGTGAATCTATTGATCAATCTGTTCATAAACAAACTAATGATGATGATGTTGAAAGTACAGATTTATTTTTAGATAACACAGCTAAGTCTAATGAAGATGATCATCAAGGAACCTTTGTCGATATCAAAGATCATCCTCAAAAGCAGATTTTGGGAGAACTAACAAGGGGGGTTCAAACTAGAGCTCATCTAGAACGGATTGCAAACATGGCATTCATTTCTCAACTTGAACCAAAGAAGATTGATGAAGCCATCATTGATGAGTTCTGGATGCTAGCCATGACTGAAGAACTGAATCAATTCCAAAGAAATGATGTTTGGGATCTTGTACCTAGACCAAAGGATCATCCAATCATTGGGACAAGATGGATCTTCAAAAACAAGCTAGACGAAACAGGTAATGTTATAAGAAACAAGGCCAGACTAGTAGCTCAAGGATACAACCAGGAGGAAGGTATTGATTTTGATGAAACATTTGCTCCTGTTGCTAGACTTGAATCTATTAGAATGTTTTTAGCATATGCAAGCTATATGGATTTCAAATTATATCAAATGGATGTTAAAAGTGCTTTCTTAAATGGTTTCATAAATGAAGAAGTTTATGTAAAACAACCTCCAGGATTTGAAAATGAACAATACCCAGATCATGTTTTTAAACTCAAACGTGCTTTATATGGTTTAAAACAAGCACCTCGTGCTTGGTATGATAGACTTAAAACCTTTCTATTAAAAACTGGTTTTTCTGTTGGCAAAGCAGATTCTACATTATTTGTTAAAGTAGTGAATAATCATACCCTAATTGTTCAAATATATGTCGACGATATCATCTTTAGATCTTCTAACAGCACTCTTTGTGAAGAATTTTCTAAGTCCATGCAGAAAGAATTTGAAATGAGCATGATGGGAGAACTCACCTACTTTCTTGGACTGCATATTAAGCAAACCAAGGATGGAGTTTTCATCAATCAATCTAAGTATGCTCGTGAACTTCTGAAGAGGTTCAACATGAACTCAACTGCTTCAAAATCTACTCCTATGAGCACTACTACTGTTTTGGACAAAGATGAAGATGGTAAGTCTGTTGATACAAAGGTATACCGAGGTATGATAGGATCACTTCTTTATTTAACTGCTAGCCGTCCAAATATTATGTTCAGTGTTTGCTTGTATGCTAGATTTCAGTCATATCCAAAAGAATCACATCTTAAAGTTGTAAAAAGAATAATGAGATATTTAAAAGACACAGTTGATTTTGGATTATTCTATTCAAAATCCTCTACATTTGATCTAATCTCATACAGCGATGCTGACTTTGCTGGAAGTAAATCTGACAGAAAAAGCACAAGTGGAACATGTCATATGCTAGGGCACTCACTAGTATCATGGTTCAGTAAGAAACAAAACTGTGTATCCTTATCAACTACTGAAGCCGAATACATTGCTGCTAGCCTAGCCTGTACACAAGTCATCTGGATGAAACAAACTTTGAAAGATTTTGGTTTAAAATTCGAAAATACAACTATTTTATGTGATAACACAAGTGCTATAAACCTTTCCAAAAATCCTGTTTTACATTCTCGAACTAAACACATTCAAATTAGACATCACTTTCTAAGAGAACAAGTCTTAAAATATAATTAAACTAGAATTTATACCCACAGATAAACAACTAGCAGACATCTTTACTAAACCTTTAAAAAATGAAGATTTTATAAGAATAAGAAGAGAACTAGGTATATGTAAATTGAATGATATATAAAACTAAAATATTAAGTTCACTCGAGTTCATAACATTTACTAAATAAGGATAATAAAAGAACTTTTAATCGTGTCTTCCTTTTACAATTTTTTATTTTTACAAAAGAATCATTTCTAAGGGTCTCGAATACCACAAATTGCCTTAAAAGTTGAAACTTCATGTCAAAGTACATTCTACCTCTTGTCACATCATCTTTCACATCACTTTCATAATTATTGTTTCTCATAACTTGACTTTCTCTTTACTATATAGTTACTTTAGTTACTTTTCTCTCTCTCACACATACGATTTGAATCTCCATTCATAACTTTGACTTCTTTACTATTTTCCTAAAGAAACTATGAACTCCTTCAATCGAATTCCTCCAAAAACCTTGTTCCTCAAACCAAAACTTCTATGAATAACAACACATTCTTTATGTCTTTCATTTTGTTACCTTTCAAGTACACATTAATAATCACACTTTGTCCTATCCTCCTCCATGCATACCCATGAGTACTACCTTCTTTAAATATAAGTAATTATGACACTCTTTCATATCACTCATCTCATAACATCCTTTCATCACCTTTTGTCCTCTTGTGAAAACCCCTCATACGAATAACAATATTTTACACTTCAACCCATGCATTATATTTTAATAACACCCACTTGTTTCTTGTTTTAGTAGGCCATCATTTCTCACTTTTTCTCTCTCTCTCTCTCTCTGTCTTCACGAGTTTCTCTTTGTTTCTCTCAAAACAACTTTATGTCTAATCAAAATATCTTCTTCTTTCCATCATCATCACTCCTCTCTCTCACGATAGGCTAGCCGATCTTCAACAGAATAGTATATTCCTCATATTCAAATGATATATCTCTTTCTTTGTCCTATCAATATACTTCTCTAAAACTTGGGTCAAAAATTTGATTATTTATCCATCAATCTTTTTGTTGCTACATTTCACGTAAATTTTTACTATATCATCTACTATATCATAGCCTATGTACAATCAATTATCGTCTTTAGCAATCATGACCTTTTTCATATTGTATATCTTTCTCTCCAATCAAGATTCATTAAAAACTTGTCCTCAAGAAAAACTTCATCTTATGTCACTCACACATCTCTATTTGTCTTATTCCAAACACATTCTTCATGAATACTCTCCATAAAGTAGAAACATCTTATAAAAGGATATTTGTTTTTATTAGGCCATTATTTCACCTCATCTCTCGAAAAATCTCTCTTCTTATCTACGCAATCTTTTCTTCTCTTTCGATAAACTGGTCATCCATTCTTTTCGACCTTTTTATTCGGTATCAAAAATTCGAGCCTCTTCTTTTTGGGTGTTTCATAACTCCCATTCTCAAATACTTCAAAGTACCCCTTCACAACGAAGTCATCCTCCGTCCCTCTCAAGTCCTCGATGGTACCACCTTCAATCTAAGGTCCCTACACATGCCCGACTCTGATGAAGCAGATCCACCATCCTCCTTCAATTACTTTTCTGCTATGATGGATATCGAGCACTCTCAGGATCGTATCCTTCGTAATCAAGCCCTGTTGCAGCAGACTTGCAAGCGGAATCGTGCCGACCGAACACATTCACCTCCTCCACCTTCGAGATAAACTCATTTTTTTTGGTCTGTAATAACTTTTAATTACTTTTGGACTGTAATATTTGGTCTGTAATAACTCTCTTACTCTGATCCCTTCCTTTTTGTCCATGACAAAGGGGGAGAAAACCTGTCTCCATTATTGGAGAAATACTCTCTTTAAAAATTTTTCAAATTTTTATCATATTATTATTTCTATGCATAATGTCTTTTTGACAGGGGGAGCATATTTTGTCATCATCAAAAAGGGGGAGAATGTTGAGAAACTCTGTTTTGATGTCACATAATATGATACACTGTCTCATTTGATTTTATATGATATGATAATATGTCCTCTTGAAAAATGTTATATTATGACTGAATATGTTTTGCCATAAATCTAACGAGTATTTAATGCAAGGATATCTCACCCAATAAGGATGGAGACTTCCTGTTCAAGTACAAATATGGTGCAATCATACTCCTTGAAGAAAAAAAAAAAGCTTGATGAGCCATGCATTCCTAAAGTTCAAATGAAGAGATCGGCTACCTCATGATGAAGACTTTTTTCTTTAGAGTCATATGTAACAGAACCTTCAGGAACTTGCATATTGCATATTACATACTCATTCTTAAATACTATATCA
Organism: Nuphar pumila; assembly: GCF_984573655.1. Taxonomy (NCBI): domain Eukaryota; kingdom Viridiplantae; phylum Streptophyta; class Magnoliopsida; order Nymphaeales; family Nymphaeaceae; genus Nuphar; species Nuphar pumila. The sequence goes on along the minus strand of NC_143264.1, from coordinate 50,644,465 downwards.
TAAAAGTATACGATAGTTTCAAAAAGGTCCTTTTTGAAAACCAATAATTGTACCTTCTTACAACCCTTTATGAAAAAGATATTTTGTCATGTAATAATTGTACCTTACACTATATACAAGACAACATGAAAAAGAAATATAAGAAAAAGACAAAAACATAAAATCGGCTACAAAAGAAAAACAAATAAAATATGTTTTTGAAAAGACTTTAGTTACCTTCTTTAAAGAAATGTTTTTTAATATAAGAAGAAGACAAAAACATAAATCGGCTATACAAAAGAAAAACAAATAAAATATGTTTTTGAAAAGACTTTAGTTACCTTCTTTAAAGAAATGTTTTTTTTAATATAAGAAGAAGACAAAAACATAAATCGGCTACACAAAAGAAAAACAAATAAAATATGTTTTTGAAAGGACTCTAGTTACCTTTTTTATAACCATAGAATGTCGACTTACTTGAAGTCATCATTCTCTTTACAAAGCATTAAATACCTCCTATAACAAATCCTTGTTAATATCCTTCTCAAAGAATGTCGACCTTCTTTTGGTCCTCATTCTCTCTGGAGACTTTGAAAAACACAACATAAAGAAAACACTTGACATGACTATGTACAAATGAATATCTCAAAGCACTCATTGTACTTACACTCATTTAAAGCAAAGAAGTACTAATGTACCTCAAATCATTAATTAGAATAAAGACAAAACTACAACCCAACGTTCAATGTACTATTGTAAGAAATAGACTTTTTACTTAAAATATGTATTACCTAAAATATTACAACGACTAGTGTACCCTCTATTTTACTTTTATGGAAAAAGGCATTCTCGAATTTCTCTAAAAGATATTTTTGAAATGACATATCATTTCACATTTCAAAAAGTTACAATTCCAAAATGTAACGACTACTTTTTAAAAGCTATATAAACACACTCAAATAAACTATTCAAACAATGGAATGGAATAGACGTGTGAGCTTACAACGAGAAAAATTCCTATTCGATATTTGAAAAGAGAGCCTTGAAAAAGAAAGAGAAAAAGGAAAGAAAGAAAAGAGAAAAAGTCAAGTCCAGCTCTTTGACAAAGAGTATCCTCTGAGTGACAAACAGAACATTCTGAGAATCCTTCATTCGTGCATTCATATCATTCTGAAGGTTCTATAGGAAGTATTGTAACTCTGTTATTCACTGTATTCCTTCTTTGTTGAAAGAAGTAGACCTCTGTGAAAGAGGGTGTTGCCCTTCTCTGTTGAGAGAAGAAGACCTCTGTGAAAGAGGGTGTTGTCCTTTTCTGTTGAGAGAAGAAGACCTCTGTGGAAGAGGGTGTGCCCCTTCTCTGTTGAGAGAAGAAGACCTCGGAGGAAGAGGGTGTTGTACTATTTATCCGGTGACTCGGATGTTATAGTGGAAAGCTCAAGTGGTTTGCTTGGGGACTGGATGTAGGTCTGGATATTGACCGAACCAGTATAAATTCTGTGTTTTATGTGTTGTGCCTTATTGCTTAATTATTTTATTTTATCGATCTTTATCATATTTCACTATTCACCCCCCCTCTAGTGGAATTTCACATCTTAATCGAGGGATGTACCTATGCACTTCAGTTCTAGTTCCTCCAGCATGTGCCAACCAGAGCTAGTTCATTCAGATATAATGGCAAGGAGCTCCTTTCAGTTGCATGCTACTGGTTCCTGATTGATCATCTGCAGAAAGAAGAAGTGGTGTGAGACTATTTTGATCAAGAGTTATCGCCTCCCAGATACACCTATGCATACAACAAGAGATTCAAGCTACTTGGTCCTTTCTTTTATGCTTATTATCATCCGGAGCGATGTGTTCGATAATTTTCTCAAAGACAGAAGCGCATGGAGATGTGGCTGCTATCAAGAGTTGTGCCAGAATTTGACCTTACATCAGCACAATGGTCCAGAACATACCATTCTGCCAGATATGGCTGAGACTCTTTTGTTACTCTTTCACTTTTTCTCAGTCCTCGTGTCTCTGCTGATTATAAAGAGTGGTGGCAAATTGTCTGTCTGCCCCCTCTTTTTCAAGTTTATTATTGATGCAATCATGTTTTTCTTTCGATGAATAAAAAATCTTTCAAATTCTTCATTCTTGGTTTGACGACCTCACCTAGGTAACAAGGCATAATTTTCAGTTGTTTATTTTCTTTGCAAAGGAATGACAACACAATTGTCGTAATCCCAGCGATGACTCAATCCCTAGTAATGGGATATTCTTTCAATTGTCTACCAAATTTCTCAGCAAATATTTTCTTCTAATCAAAATCTATCTCAAAAGCCTAACCATCAACTTTGCCCTGCAGAGAGCGTTCGTGGTATTTAATGGTTAAGACGAGGCCAGGAAAGAAAATTGCACCAATAGAAGGCATAGTGTATTCAACAACCTCAGAAGAAGAAATGGACTCCCCTCAATCAGGCAGAAATCAAGGGCAGCAGGTTGAGGATGACATTGATCCCCAAATGTATGCCATGTTCAAAAAGATGATGAGCAAGATGCTGGCAGAGCAAGATGAAGCCAGTACAGAGCAGACTCAGGTCAAGAAAAAGGCAAAAGGTCGGGTAGTCAAGAAGGCCTTGAAGATATCCAAGAAGCATACTCAGAATGTTGATACAACTAATGAAGAAGAATCAGTGAAAGATACAGATGAGGAATTTGAGACTCAGCAGGCTTGCCGCAAATCTATTCAGGGGCAAGGGTCGGCTCACAAGTTCAAAGAACAGTCCGTCAATGATTCTGACCAACCGTAATTCAAAGATGTGGTCAGAATGGTTCGAGATTTGCAAGCCTGCGACAAGGGCAAGAAAGTCTTTACTAGCGAGGACTTCTATGATGGTTTGGATGGGGATGATAATCTCGAGAATCTCCTCAGAAAGTTTATCAAATTTGATGGTTCTGGCGACCCTAAGGCACATCTTGCCATGTTCTTCGCTGAATGAGCCAAATTCAAGCGAGATAATCAAGCTCTTTTCCTTTGTTTCCCTCGCAGTCTGGAAGGAACCGCAACTAAGTGGTATTCAGAACATGTGAATCCGATCGAGCTGAAAGAATTTGACAAAGTAGTGAATATGTTCTTTGAAAGATTTTTATTTAATACTGAGGCACTTTCCACCCTCAGTCATCTCTGCGACCTCAAACAGAGGGAAAATGAGAAGGTCAGAGATTTTATTCACCATTGGAGGTCGGCTTGCAATAAGATGAGAGACTCCATATCAGAGGGGCATGCTTTGTCTCTAATTTTAAGTAACTTCTCACAACCTCTAAGAGGCCTCATCTCTACTGCACCATCCAGAACATTTATTGAGCTAACAGAGCGAGTCGAATGGCTCGAGTTGAGCATGGAAAATGGAGTCTATGAAGGCTTCACTTTCACTAAAAACAGCGGCCAGAATGAGCAGAAAAAGAAAGCTCACTTCACCCATTATGTTAGAAATGACAAATGGAACCATCGCAAGGGACAAAACAGAGAATCCCTTAATTCAACAAGCCACTGCAGTTAGAGCAGGGACCGAAACCCCGAGAAAAAGTGAAACATGAAGGGTGGAGCTATAACAGAAAATTCACTCCACTAGATCAATCACTCGAGACTGTGCTTGAGTATATGTTGACCAAGGAGATCATCAAATTACCTAGACTAGTTGATCCCTCTATGCCCATGGGGAAGTTCAAAGACCAATTATGCAAATTTCATAAAACAGTGGGGCACAATACTGAGAACTGCTTTGTTATCAAGAATATTGTTCAGGATCTCATCGGCAAAAATCTACTGGTAGAGGGTGCAGAAGATAAAAATATGAATATCATGAAGCAACCATTTCCCTCTCATAACATAGCAGTTATCTTTGAACATCTCTTTCAACCGCAGGAGCATATCAGGTCGTGCTCTAAAAAAGATATGCAAATTCAACATCAGGTCCTCGTACTGCAGCAGGCTCAGACCCGTACTCAGAAGATGAACCTCATCTCGGCCTTTGGCAAAATGAAGGTATCTGCTAAGCCTGCCAAGGCATCCTCTGAAGCTACCAAAGGAATTCTTGAATTTCTTAAACACTTCATCAAGCCTGCCCCAGAAAAAATTGAGACACCTATACAAAAGCCGATAACTGCCTTGTCCAATGTCTCAATTTTGGATCTAGCTCAAGCTTCCGCCAAGCATCAGTAGGTATTAGATGATCTGCTGCGGAAGATCAAGGTGAAACCGAGCATAACTCCTGAAGACATGGCCCAGATAGTCAATCAGGCCATGACAAATGCTCCAATTACTTTTTCAGATGAGGATCTCCCCAAGCCTCATGTATTCCACAACAATGCTCTATACGTTGTGATTTGAACCAGAGGAATGATTGTTCCTCATGTGCTGATAGATGGAGGCAACAACCTCAACATATGCCCAGAAATGACAGCCAAAGCTTTGGGCATCAAAGAAGAAGAATACATCCCGGACCCAATCACTATTTATGAGTTCGATAATCATGGTCAGACTGCAAAAGGAAAAATCTTCTTGAAAATTTTTATTGACTACTTAGTCCATTCAGTTCTCTTCCATATGGTCAATGTGCCGCCAACGTATAATCTATTGTTGAGACGATCATGGATCCATAACACGAACGCAGTGCCATCTACTCTGCATCAGTGTGTCAAATGGTCAAAAGGTGGGATGATCACAACAGTCCTGGGCGAGGATCCGGAGCAGAGGCTAGCACAACCCATGGTTCACAGACCCACTTTCACTACTGATATCCCTAGTATTAGGGGCATTGAAGAGGTCAGTTATGAAGAAAATTCAGAATAACTGCAGATGGCAGAACAACCAGAGCATACATTAGCCATGACTTGATGAAGAGGCCCACAGTTCTTCAAGATTGGAGGACGAATTGATTACAGCACATTCAAGGATGATCCCCTATTTTCTCAATTTATGAAAGCCAAAAAGAGATTTGATCTGTTAGAAAAGCATGGCTATCAGCCTTTCCAAGGCCTGGGCAAGAATGGAGATGGCCGCCTCGAGCCAGTAATTCCTCAGCACTATGCTCGAGGAGCCGGTTTGGGCTTCACTAGCAAAAGATCACAGAAGAGCATTGTTTTCGTTAAAGGAGCGCACTGAGGGCATATGCTTGTCCTTTCATTTCTATTCTTTTGTTTTTGCACTAAAATGATATCATGTTTCATCATTGTCATTTGATCAATTCAATCTTTCAATAAAGTTGCAAGTTTCCTTCATCTATATAGATGCCATTTGTCTTCTTACTTCTCATTATCAAGTTTTTGCAAATTTGTCTTTATTTTGCTTTTTTATTTTTCCAATTATTTTCTCAGCAAAAGCAATTTGTTTTATGATGGGCGATCTCTCTGAATATAATTTATTCTCCAATTTTCAGAATGTTTTCCCGATCTATCAAGAAGCTCGTTCTTAATCCAAATGCTTTTTCGAAGCCGACAGTGATTCATCAAGTCAAAGCAAGAACATAGTGCGGTCAGGCTACAAAACAGTCAAAAGAATCCGCAGAATTTGATTCAGCTCTTCAAGAATTACCAAAATTTGCATCAATTCAGAAACAAGATGATCCATCATCCTTAGTTCAAGATCCGACTGAGGATATCAATATCGGATCAGAAGATGATCCTAAAATTCTCAAGATCGGCAGCAGTTTAAGCCTGAAAGAGAAAAAAAAGGCTCACCAATTTTCTCAAGCAACATAAAGAAGTGTTTGCATGGACGTATGAAAACATGCCGGGTTTGGATACCAAATTAGTTGAGCATCGCCTCGTTTTGAAATTAGATGTCAAGCCAGTTAAGCAGAAACTAAGAAAGATGGATCCTTGAGTGAAGCAACAGGTCATGGAAGGTCTGGAAGATATACTCAAAGCAGGGTTCATCCGAACCATTGACTACCCAAACTGTCTAGCAAATATTGTCGTTGTTTCCAAGAAGAATGGCAAAGTTCGGATTTGCATCGACTTCAGAGATCTCAATAAAGCGACTCCTAAGGATAATTATTCGCTTCCTAATAATGATCTCTTAATCGATAGTACGGTGGGTCACGCCATGTTCTCTTTTATGGACGGATATTCTGGATACAATCAGATCAAGTTGGTCGCTTGTGATCAGTCCAAGACATCTTTCACTACTCCTTGGGGCACTTTCTATTATACGATCATGCTATTTGGGCTTAATAATGCTGGAGTCACTTATCAGTGTGCTATGGCCGTCATTTTCCATGATCAGATGCACAAAATAATGGATGCATATGTTGATGATATTTTGGTAAAATCCAAAGAAGAAGAAGATCATATTGAAGCTCTCAATCAAGTCTTCAAGCGGCTCATTCTTTACAAGCTAAGACTCAATCCTCAAAAATGTGTTTTTGGAGTTGAATCTGGCAAGTTGCTAGGCTTTTTGGTTAACAAAAAGGAGATAGAAGTGGATCCCGCTAAGGCTAAGGTCATCATTGACATGCCACCCTTGACTAATCTCAAAGAATTGAGTAGCCTTCAGTGACGCATGCAATCAATCCGGCGATTCATATCTAATTTGGCCATGAGATATGAGCCCTTCAATCATTTACTTAGAAAGGGAGTAAAGTTTGAATGGGGGCCAGAATGTCAGTAATCATTTGAGCGTATTAAGAAATATTTGCTCAATCCTCCTATTTTAAAGCCGCCAAAATTGGGGAAACCTCTTTTGCTATATATCTCAGTTAATCAAGTCGCCTGCGGTGAATTCTTGGTGCAATATGAAGAAGGCAGCCTGATAGAGCACATCATCTACTATGTGAGCAAGACCTTCATTGATTATGAGAAGAAATACTCTCAGATAGAGAAGACATGTCTAGTTCTGGTTTGGATATGTCAAAAATTGAGACACTATCTGCTGACATCTGAAGTCAAGATTCTATCCAAATTAAATCCTCTCAAGTACATTCTCGAGCAACCCTTTCTTAGCAGACGGATTGCCAAATGGCAAGTCCTATTGATGCAATACGATTTGGAGTATGCCTCCCAGCAATCTATCAAAGGCCAAGCAATTGCAGACCAATTGGCAGATTTCCCTTTAGCAGAGGATGTTAAAGCCGAAGATGATTTCCCTGATGAACGAATCTGCAATATTCAGCTATCTCCAGTTTGGAATTTATTTTTCGACGGTTCCAAGAATATGGCAGGCATAGGAATCAGGATTTTGCTAATCACACTAGAGAAGGAGATGATCCCCTTTTCTCTCAAGCTGGATTTTCAGTGCACTCACAATATGGCCGAGTATGAAGTTTTGATACAAGGTCGGAAAATTCTACAGGACTTCAATGTCAGGAGAGTGCATGCCTATGGCGATTCTTTGCTCGTCGTCAATCAAGTCCTAGCCGAATGGCAAGTGAAGGATAAAAAATTACTTCCTTATCAAAAAATCGTCTCAGCTCTTGCCAGCAATTTTGAAGAATTTCAACTTTTTCATATCAAGAGAGACTTCAATCAAATAGTTGACAGTTTAGCCAATCTGGGATCCATCATATCTTTCAAGAACGGAGAATCTTGTCTCTCCTTTGAAATTGGCAGACTTGATCAACCGGCCTTCATCCCAACAGAGCAGAAAAACCAGGCGGAGCAAAAGAAGAAGCCCTGGTATCATGACATCAAAAATTTTATTGAAACTGGCAAATTTCCTCCAGAACTCTCAAAAAAAGAGCAGTGAGCAATTCAGTGCATGTTTGCTCGATATTTTATTCTGTCCAATGTTCTCTATCGGCGTGGATTCAGTTCCAAGTATTCCAAATGTTTGGACGAAGAAGGAGCCAAAGAAGTTGTGCGAGAGGCACACGAAGGCATTTGCGGTGGTCATGTTGGCTACCAAACTCTTGTCAAGCAAATCATCCGAGCAGGGTATTATTGAAAAACCATGCAACAAGACTGCTATCATTTTGTGAAGAAGTGCATTTAATGCCAGATGCATGCACCTTCCATCCATGCGCCAACGACGTATTTGCAATTTGTCATCTCTCTATGGCCATTTTCTATGTGGGCCTTTGATGTTGTAGGCCCTATCACTCCTTCTGCTTCAAATGATCACAAGTATTTTCTTGCCGCAATAAAATATTTCACTAAATGGGTAGAAGTTGTCACTCTACGTACAGTAGAAGGTCGACACATGGTCTCATTCATCCACAAGAATATCCTATGTCGTTTCAACATACCGTATGACATTGTGTCAAACAATGGCAGTCATTTCAAGAATAAGAGAATGAGGACATTCTGCTCAAAGTTCGGAATCCATCATCATTTCTCAGCTACTTATTATCCTCAAGGGAATGGTCAAGCAGAGGCCACCAATAAAATTTTGATTTAAATCATGAAGCAAATTTTGGAAATAGGTCGTGACTGGCATGAAAAGATCCACGATGCATTTTGGGCATACAGAACCACCATTCGAACTCCAACTAATGCTACCCCGTCAGAACTTGTCTACAAAACTGAAGTAGTACTGCCTCTACATGTTCAGAAACCTGCTTTAAAATTTGCATCAATTCTAGAATTGCCTCTTGATCAGTATCAGCAACAGCGGCTATTACAACTTGATTTGCTAGATGAAAGAAGACTCAGAGCAGCAGAGCATGCTCAATCATATCGTCAGAGGATAGCCAGACAATATGCAAAATTTGTCATTGAAAGAAAATTCTGAGTCAATGATCCAGTACTCAAATCAATGACTTATCTCAAGCACCGCCCAGGTGGCAAGTGGTCACCAAATAAGGAAGTTCCCTATATTGTCAAAGAGTCATTACCTTGCAATTCATATTGGCTCATCAATGCCGACAGAGTGGAATTACCAGATCCCATCAATGTTCGACATTTGAAAAAATTCTATACTTAATTCATGTCTTATTCTTTGTAATTCCTTAAATTTTCTTTAATAATGATCAAATTCTCTTTTCCCAGTTACACTGGGGTATTTTTTTTTTAAATCGTTTTATCTACAAATGTTTTGTATGCAGGCAGGATAAACAGATCTCTCATTTTGCACGCATGTGCACTCATTTACATCATTTTGTATTCAAATCTGCATACATCCACATTCATTGGCATCGATATTCATTGGCATTGGCATTCATTTGCATTCAATTCATTACCCATTCAGGATAAGGGATAATCCTGAGACCTCGGCAATCATTCTCATCACAATTCCCAAATATTTTGAGAGCGCCGGTCTCTTTCAAAAATTCAAGTCTCAATTTAAAAACAAGGTATATTTTCAAAATCCAGTGCTCGAACTGGTACATTTTCAAAACCTAGTGCTCGAACTGGTACATTTTCAAAATCCAGTGCTCAAACTGGTACATTATCAAAATCCAATGTCTATGTTGACATATTTTCAAAACCCGGTATTTATGCTGGTGTTCCTTTCAAAATTGAGCACTCATGTTAGTGTCTCACCGGTTGGCCATATCAGTCGACCTCTTGGGTTTAGTCTTCGTGTTGATCATCCATCAGAATTCAAGTTCTGTACCAATTTTGGCCCCCAGGCCACCCAATTTTCAATTTCGACCTTCGGGTCACCCAATTTCCAAATTCTCAATTTTGACCTTCAGGTCATCCAATTTCTAATTTCTAATTTCCAATTTCCAATTTCCAAATTTCAAATTTCGACCTTTGGGTCAATCAATTCCAATTTCGACCTTCGGATCAATCAATCTTCAAATTCCAAATTTCAACCTTTGGGTCAATCAATTCTAAATTTCGACCTTTGGGTCAATCAATCCCAATTTCGACCTTTGGGTCAATCAATCCCAAATTCAACCTTTGGGTCAATCAATTCCAATTTCGACCTTCGGGTCAACCAATTTCCAATTTCCAATTTCCAATTTCTAAATTCTAAATTCTAATTTCCAAATTTTCAATCTTCAATTTCCAATTTTGACTTTTTTGGTCACTCAATACCAATTTCAATCATTTCCTATTGCGAGAGACCCTTTTTATAGGGAGAGTTCGAGGGAGCTCGTTCTTTTCGCATGTTATTCCTTGTTCACTTAGCCCCCTTTTAGGGAGAGTTTGAAGGGACTCGTGTCTTTGTGAACCATTTGCAAAACAAATTTCCAATTTCATACAAGGAACCCTTAGTTCAGGGAGAGCTTCGACGGAAGTTCGCTTTCTTTGTGACCACAATTCTATATTAGGCCATTTCATCATGGAGGACCCTATTTTCAGGGAGAGTGATGGACTCGTTCCTTCATGACCAATTCACTGACCTCACCATTACCGGCCCCCTTTCCATAAGAGAAGCCTAATGTTAGGAAGTTTTGACGAAAGCTTAATTTCTCTTCGAAAGATCATTTTGCAAACACCTCATCTTCAGGGAAGAGAGGAGTAATTTCTATTTCCCAATTCTGAATCTTCTCCTTTGGGGAAAGGAGAAGAGAATTTTTGCCATGAATGTGTTGAGCCGTGCTGCAAATGCTCGCTTTCATAAAGGATTTCAAGAACATTTTGCCAATTTGTCATTAAATATTTGTTGATTTCAAAATCTTTATTGCACAAAAGAATTACCTCAGAATACCTTCAGTATTACTTCCGAAAGGACAAGACTTTCATGAAGAAGGATTCAAAATTCAAAATCTTTCCATTGGCCAACCAAAAGGATGAAGAATAAATCCTCGATATGGCCAGCAAAGAAAATTCAATGTTGTTACAAAGTCATAAGTGATCGGTATTGATCACAGTCAATGGCACATTTTTAAAGATCATTCTTAAAAAATAAGGTAGTTGAAATATCCTGGGTGATACAAAAAACTCCATTCAATTTCCATATCTCCTCAATCGTTTAAGCTGCAATTAAATATCTGTAAAAGGATCTCTCAATTGTCGTCAAGATGAAGACGAATTATGCGAGTTAGACCCCTGAGGCCAAAGAAGATTTGGATCATCTCCAAGATGAAGGAGTTTGTGATGAATCCTTCTAAGGAAAGTTCAGATCACTGCCAAGTTGAAGGCGACTGCAATGAGCCTTCCGACAAACCCTAAAAGATATTTAATTTATGCTATCATCAAGAGATTTTCAACCAAAGAGCCAATATCGTCAAGATAATCCCTGAGGCAAAGAAGGATTGAAACATCTCTGAGTTGAAGGAGTTTGTGACGTACCCTCCAAAAAAAAGAGAGAAAAGTCAGGACATCTCTAAAATGAAGGATGATGTAATTCCCAAAAAATCCCAAGAGAGCTCTAATTCTGCCAATAAAAAAAAAGAGGAAAAAAAGATAATCATGAGAAAAGAATCCCAGGATATCAGACTGCCAAATCTGCCAAGAATCCTCTTTAAATTTTGTGAAATTCTATTATCAATATTCTTTTCACCAATTGCTTTCACAATAAGAATTCTTTCTTTTCCGCTCATATCAAGGAAATTGATAGCTTCCTTGAAAGAAAGTCAATTGTAAGAAATTTGAATTTGAATCTTGATTCTACAGAGTTAAGCCCAATCGGAGGTAATACTTCAGGTCGAAAAGAGAGAATTTTTTCAAAACAATGTGCATCACTTTCAACCATTTTGAATCAACAACAATTTTCAATATTTTGACAATATTTTCTAGTTGTCCTAGCATGAAGCGAGAGCTTGAGGTTCATCTTTGGCGCATCCTGACACCATTTGTTATCCCTTTTAGGACTTGATAACAGGAGTTTTCAAGATTCTTTCTCTTCTTTGGTATAATTTAAGCGCTTGGGCTCTCAGATTCGCACACTTTCCTGTGTCCCCACTGTCCCACCATCAGACAGTTCAATTTTGGCTTGAGGTTAAGCCATAAATCATTTTCTTGCAAAAGGTTATCAATTTCAAAAGTTATTTAGTCTCAGCAATGAGACACTCAAAATCAAACCCCTTTTCAAGCTTTAGGGACCCCAATTTCATCCTTTTGCAAAACCCCTATCCAATTCATTGTGCGGAAGTCCGAAGGTTCCATCATGGGTTCTTCTTTCAAGAATCCCATCATTTTCATTCCCGGTCAGGTTAAGGGTTAAACTTGAGCCTCATTCTGATGAGGTATTTCACTTCCGGTCAGGTTAAGGGTTAAACCTGAGCCTCATTCTGATGAGGTATTTCACTTCCGGTCAGGTTAAGGGTTAAACCTGAGCCTCATTTTGATGAGGTATTTCATTTTTCGGTCAGGTTAAGGGTTAAACCTGAGCCTCATTTTGATGAGGTATTTCATTCCCGGTTAGGTTAAGGGTTAAACCTGAGCCTTATTCTGATGAGATATTTCACTCCCGGTCAGGTTAAGGGTTAAACCTGAGCCTCACTTTGATGAGGTATTTCATTTCTCGGTCAGGTTAAGGGTCCAACCTGAGCCTCGTTTCTATACGAGGTATTTCTCGTCCCATCCAGGATAAGGGCAAAACCTGAATCTCACTTCTTTGAAATAAATCTTTCCTCTTCATTCTCCATTTCATATCTACCATTTTCATCAGGGCTAATCTTCATATCCAGTCAGATCCTTCTAACTGGGCATTTTTATAGCCCAAATTTGCTGTGTTTTTCTTTGCCACTAAGCTCGGCCCTAAACCGGCTTAGTAGCAAAGAGGGGCATCTGTAAACACCCTAAATTTTCCTCATCCATTCTCAAACAATCTCCCTCGTGCAGTACCAACCCTGGTAGGTCAGTGTAGGAGTCAAACCCCAAGTTTGTGTCAGAAAATTACCACTTTACCCATTTTCATTAGAAAATTTATCATTTTACTCATAGGTCATCCCGGACCCCCGTCAGTCAGAGTCAACCAAGCATATTGGTAAGTTCAGAACAGTTAGAATATCAGTCATTTCAAGCTCACCTGAGCTTACAGTGAGAAGGCCATTTTCATTTTTGACCATTCCTGCCAAAATGGGATCATTTCTTCAGAAATGAGCTCATTTCTCACTTAAATCCAAGTCAATTGTCTTTGAGTCAGTCATTCTCAGTCAATCCTAGTCCCCTGAGTCTAGCTTGAGCTCATCAAAAGTTCAAGTGCTCCAGTTTTAGTTCAAAACCACTTCTAAGTGTCCAGTAGCTTATTTTAGCCCATTTCAGCTTATCTAGCTGAAATTGAGCTGAGTCCAGTTGATTGAGCTAGTGTTTGAGCTCCGATTTTAGTTCATCTCAGTACTATTGACCTTTGTTTTAGCTCAAACCCAACTCAGATTTGTAATTCACTTCACTCTAGTGACCATTCTATACCATTTCTCTAAAAATGACAGCTTTTCTTGAAAATCTATTCGGGGAGTTCGGTTGAGTCACTGTCCCGTCAGTCCAGTTGAGTTCTAAAACCATAAAAACCTAGCTCAATCCAGTTTATTTCAGTTCAATCCAGCTCACACCCTAATTTTTAGTGTCACTCTAGCCCGATAGAACCCAAAAATCATTCCTTGAATCATTTTGCAAATTTTATCAATTTTAACACTTTTTGAAATAGTATAAGTGTCAATCAGGGTCTAATATCCAAATTTCTTCATTTAGGATTAGCATTTCGCATAGCATTTCATGTCATTTCTCATCATTTCATATCATTTCTCAGCATTTCATAACATTTCATCACATTTCATTTCATTTTCGAAGTCCAGAACTCCAGTTTTATAAATTTCAATCCAGATTGAGTCTTAAAAGTTTTCAGAAATCAATTTCAAACCCTGGGTTTCCAAAATTGACATTTTTACTCCCAAGATTCTAAATTTAGAAATATTTTCCCGAGAAAAATAATTTGAATTTATTTCAAACACAAATTTTCAAATTCTACACTGGATTTGCTTCACAACGTGGTATTTAACTTCAAATTCTAAGTTCATTTCAAAAATTGCCAAAAATAGCTCATTTCGTCAAAAATATTTTTTTGAAAAGACTATTCTACCCCTATGATCCTCAAAATGAATTTCAAAATTAGAAAATGAGCCCACTCTGAGATGGCTTCTCCATTTACATGTTCTTTTTAAAAAAAAAATCTTTTTATGCTATTTGCTTTTCTTTTTCTTTTCTTTTATTATTTTTATTTTTTATTTTTCATGGGACCCACCAAGGTGGTCGACCAAGCCTCCAGCCCCCATTTCTCTTATCTTCCTTTTCTTTCTTCCCTTTCTTTCATTCTCCTTTTTTTCTTTCCTTTCTTTCCTTTCTTCTTTTTTCTTTTCCTTCTTTCTCTCTTTTCTTCCTTTTCTTTCTTTCCTTTCTTCTCTTTTCTTCTTTTCTTTCTTCCTTCCTTCCCTCTCTCCTTGGTCCAGCCCACTCATGTATCACCCTATTTCCCCTTCTCTTCTTCCTCCTTTCTTCCCTCTCTTCCTTCTTTTCTTTCATTTTCTTTCTTTCTTCTTTCTTTCCTTCTTTCTTTCCCTCCTTTCTTTCTTTCCCTTTCTCATTATCGAGACACCTTAAGATCTCCCCTTTCTTACCTATTCCCTATCTATCACACGCCGAGCCCATTCACATACACCTTGGATCCTCCCTTCTCCCCTCTCATTAAACCTACTTCCCATTAAAACTTAGGGAATTGATTTAATTTTCCCTAAGTCATCATCCAATACAACCATACCGTGGAGGAGATATCTATCTCACGCCAGCTCCCTTAGCAACTCCTTCTCAGCCCTCTCTCTTCCCACATAAACTACCCCAACCATCAGCTATTGCACAAACCTCCACTTTGTTGCAGTTACCACCACCAAAGTAGTAGCCTCCTCACAACATCATTTCCACCCTGCAGCAAAACCTTGGCTTCAACCACAACCGTGGCAACAAGATATCACACGACTCCCTCTTTGCATCTAACAACAGCTTCCTCCTGGTAGCTGACCTTGGTGATCAGCATCTCCTCCAGCCATGGCAGCAAGCCATCATTAAACTCCATCAAGCACGTTACACCCCCTCTTCAACAGAAGCTATAGTTCCAACAAGGAAGGAAAACTTCCATCCAGTACAACATCCCTCAAGCAACCTCTTCAAGTCACTCCTTTGCCAAGGTAAAGAAATACTTGCTTCTACAATTTCTCAATGATTTCGTTGAGAATCTAGTTTTGAAACTGGAATTGTATGATTAAAAGGGGCTATTTCATGGTTTTATATTCTTGATTTATCATGGTTAAGGCTACCTAAAGGAAGAGATCCATCTAAATGAATGGATCAGATCTCCCACCAATGGCTAACATTAAATAATATCATACCCCCTAGTTTATTTTCTGTCATATCATCCATTCCATGTGATTTCCATGATTAGATCTTGCATCTAGGTTTATTTCAGCATCTCATAATCACATGATTTACATAATATAGTTTTATTAAGGTTTGCTTATTAGTTTGTAGATTTTGATTTCAAGTGTTAGTCCAGCCATTATTTTATGTTTATTTTCTTGTCAAAAAAATCTTAAGAAATTTATTTGTGAATTTCTTGGTTTGTTATTGATTTTCTGCCTAAGATGTGAATTAATGTAGATCCTTAAACTCTATGAAAAATCAAAACAAGGATTTTTGAAATCCCGACCAGTGAAAACATAGGATTTTGAAATCCCGATTAGTGAAATCACTGGATTTTTGAAATCCCGACCAGTGAAAACACTGGATTTTGAAATCCCGACCAGTGAAAACACTGGATTTTGAAATCCTGACCAGTGAAAACATTGGATTTTTGAAAATCCCGACCAGTGAAAACATTGGATTTTGATTTGTAAAGGTTTTAAAGGTTTGAAATGATTGAAATTGGGAGATTATAACCCGAGGGTTGAGAAAATGATAGATTTGAGAAATTGAAACCCGAAGGTTCGGAAATAATAGAATGGGGAAATTGAAACCCGAAGGTTTGATTGTGAAGTGAATTGATTTGGGAGCTCAACTAGCATGAGCTGGGACTTTTGAAATACATGACCAACGAGAGCTGGGTCTTTTTGGAATACATGACCAGCGAGAGCTGGATCTTTTCAGAATACATGATCAGCAAAATCTGGATCTTTTGGAATACATGACCAACGAGTGTTGGATCTTTTGGAATATATGACCAGTGGGAGTTGGATCTTTTGGAATACATCAAATTTTGGGAAGTTTAAGTCAGAACTTGAATTCTTAGAAGGAAAGACTTTGATTAGAAGACTGAATTTATAAAGTTATCGGTGCGAGGACCAGATTTTCCGAATGAACTCAATATACGATTGAAAAGTTTGAGAAATAACCAGTGCGAGGACTGGGTTTTAAAGATGAGCTCGATTTTCAAAAAGGATTTAGAAATCAAAGATTCTTGGTGAAAATTAATGGACCATCATAGTTTTAACTGTATGTAGTTTGCTTTCAGGATTTATCCTCTTATCTTAAATGGGGAAATAATAAAAAGAATACCTCATTGAAAGGAGGCATCAGGTTTATCCCTTAACCTGAAAGGGTATTAGAAATAAAGATTGATAAGATTTAATAATAGATTTGACAAAAAATTGCTAAAACTTGACAAAATTGTCAATAGTTTGATAAAAATTTGATTAAATTTGAGAAATGAGCAAAAATGAATGAAATTAATAAATATTACAAGATTAATTGAAAATTGGTAGGATTTGAGAAAATGAGTTTTTGTCTAATTCTGCCTGCATATGATGAAGGAAGACAATTATAGATCAAAATAAAATGCCCCAGTATCACGTAGAAGAATGCGATAATTGATAGAAGATCACTATTTTATTGAAAACGACTCTTTGAAGAGTACAAAAGGCTTCAAAATGAACATTTCAGGTATAAAACTTCTTCAGATGCAGAGCAATGACAAGATATGGCATTTCCACCCCATTTGCATTGATCAAACGATATGAATTGCGAGGCAATGCTTCCTTAACCACATAAGAGTCTTCCCAATTGGGTGACCACTTGCCCTGTGGTCGATGCTTGAGATGAGCTGTCGATCTGAGCACCAAATCGTTAACTCGAAATTTTCTCTCAATGACGGACTTGGCATAGTGTTGAGCTACCCTCTGACGATAAGCTTGAGCATGCTCTGCTGCCTTGAGTCTCTTTTCATCCAGTAGATCCAGCTGCACCAATCTTTACTACTGATATTGATCAAGTGGCAATTCTATAAGGGAGGCAAATTTGAGAGCGGGTTTCTGGACATGAAGAGGCAACACTACTTCAGTTCCGTAAACAAGTTCTGAAGGAGTGGCATTGGTCGGAGTCTGAATGGTGGTTTGGTATGCCCAAAGTGCATCATGAATTTTCTCATGCCAATCTCGACCTGTTTTCACAGTCCTTTCCAAAATTCGGATTAGAATTTTACTGGTAGCCTCTGCTTGGCCGTTCCCTTGAGGATAGTAGGGAGCTGAGAAATGATGGCAAATTTTGAATTTATAACAGAAGGTTTTCATTCTCTCATTTTTGAAGTGGCTTCCATTGTCTGAAACAATATCATGTGGTATGCCAAAGCGGCAAAAAATGTTTTTGTGAATGAAAGAAACCACATGGCAGCCTTCTACTATGCGCAGAGTGACGGCTTCAACCCATTTTGTGAAGTACTCTGTGGCAGCCAGAAAATATTTGTGGCCGGTGGAAGCGGAAGGAGTAATCGGGCTTACGACGTCGAACGCCCAAATAAAAAATGGCCAAGGAGAAACAACTGACTGTAGATATGTGGCCGGTGCATGAATGGAAGGTGAGTGCATTTGGCACTTGACGCACTTCTTCACAAATTGATGACAGTCTTGTTGCATGGTATTCCAGTAGTACTCTGCTTGCACGATCTACTTGACGAGAGTTTGATAGCCAACATGGCCACCACAAATCCCTTTATGTGCCTCTTGGACAATTTCCATAGCTTCTTCTTTGTCTAAACATCTGGCATATTCAGAACTGAACCCACGGTGGTAGAGGACATTGGCAAGGATGAAATAATGGGTAGACATACACTGAATTGCACGTTGCTCCCTTTTGGGCATTTCTGGTGGAAATTCACCAGTCTCAATGAAATTTTTGATATTTTGATACCAAGGCTTCTCCTTCTGATTGACCTGGTTTACTTGCATGGTTGAAATGAAAGCAGGTTGCTCAAGTCTGCCAACTTCAAAAGAATGACATGATTCACTGCCTTTGAAGGATAAAATGGAGCCCAGGCTGGCTAAGCCATCGACTATCTGATTGTGCTCTCTTCTGATGTGATTGAGCTGAAATTCTTCGAAGTTGTCCACAAGGGCTAGGACGATCTTCTGATATGGGATCAATTTTGAATCTTTCACCTGCCATTCAGTGTTAACTTGACTGACAACAAGTAATGAGTCGCCAAAGGCATGCACTCTCTTGACATTGAAATTTTGCAGAATTTTGAGGCCTTATATTAGAGCTTCATACTCGACCATGTTATGAGTGCATTGGAAACCAAGCTTGAGAGAATACAGGATCATTTCTTTTTCTGGAGTGATTAACAGAACTCCAATCCCTATGCCAGACATATTTTTAGATCCATCGAAGAATAGGTTCCAAACTGGGGGCTGTTAGACATTACAGATGTGCTTATCAGGAAAATCATCCTCTGCTTTTATTTCTTCTGTCAGAGGAAAATCTGCCAACTAATCTGCGATCGCTTGGCCTTTAATTGACTTTTGAGAAACATACTCTAAGTCATAATGCATTAGGAGGACTTGCCATTTTGCAATCTGTCCAGTGAGAAATGGTTGTTCCAAAATGTATCTGAGAGGATTAAGCTTTGATAGGAATTTGATTTTAGATGCCAACAAGTAATGTCTCAGTTTCTGGCACATCCAGACCAGAGCTAGACAAGTCTTCTCTATCTGAGAATACTTCTTCTCGTAATCAATGAAAGTTTTGCTCACATAGTAGATGGCGTGCTCTATTAGGCTACCCTCTTCATACTGTGCGAGGAATCCACCACAGGCATTCTAATTGACGAAAATGTATAATAAGAGAGGCTTCCCCAACTTTGGTGGCTTCAGAATTGGCGGATTAAAGAGATACTGCTTGATGCGCTCAAACGAGAGTTGGCATTCCGATCCCCATTCAAAATTTACTCATTTTCTTAACAAATGATTGAAAGGTTCACATCTTATAGCCAGATTGGAAATGAATTTGTGAATAGACTGAATACGTCGTTGAAGGCTTCAGAATTCCTTGAGATTAGTTGGAGGTGGCATATCGATGATTGCTTTTGCTTTAGCCGGATCCACCTCTATTTCTTTTTTGTTGATTATGAACTCGAGCAATTTGCCAGACTCTACTCCGAAAACACATTTCTGAGGATTAAGTCTCAACTTATAAAGAATGAGTCTTTCAAAGACTTGACTAAGAGCATCGAGGTAATCCTCTTCTTCTTTAGATTTGACCAGAATGTCATCCACATATGCATCCATATTCTTATGCATCTGATCATGGAAAAAAATGGCCATTGCCCTATGGTAAGTTGCCCCGACATTTTTGAGCCCAAACGACATGACTGTATAGCAGAAGGTTCCCCATGGTGTAGTAAATGAAGTATTTGACTGATCACGAACGGCCAGGTTGATTTGATTGTATCCTGAATATCCATCCATAAAAGAAAACATGGCATGACCCGCTGTGCTATCGATCAAAAGATCAATATTAGAAAGTGGATAATCATATTTCAGGGTAGCCTTATTGAGATCTCTAAAATCAATGCAAATCTGAACCTTTCCGTTCTTTTTAGGAACTGCCACGATATTTTCCAACCAATCTGGGTAATCTATGGCTCGGATGAATCTTGCTTTCAACAAATCTTCAAGTTCTTCCTTAACTTGTTGCTCAACTCGAGGGTCCAATTTCCTCAATTTTTGCTTGATTGGTTTGGACTCTGGTTTCAATTTGAGTCGATGCTCCACCAGCTTGGGTTCGGATCATTCAATTTTCCAATTTCAACCCTCAGGTCATTCAATTCTCTAATTTTTCAAATTTAATTCTCAATTTCAACCCTCGGGTCACGCAATTCTCCAATTTCGACCTTCGGGTCACCCAATTCTCAATTTTGACCTCCGGGTCACACAATTTCGACATTTTGGTCAACCAATTTCCAATTTCGACCGTTAGGTCATCCAATTTCAAACCTTTGGGTTACCAATTCTATCTCAATCATTTTCGACCTGCGGGTCACCTCTGCCAATCTAGGCCGTGTTCAGTCCGCCTATTGGCTCAATATCCAGATTTCAATCATTTTCTCTTGCGAGAGACCCTTTTTAGGAAGAGTTTGAGGGAGCTCATTCTTTTCGCATGCTATCCAATTTGTTCACTTAGCCCTTTTTCAGGGAGAGTTTGAAGGGACTCGTGTCTTTGTGAACCGTTTGCAAAACAATTTCCAATTTCATACAAAGAACCCCTTTTAAAGGGAGAGGCTCGACGGAGACTCGTTTTTCTTGTGACCCTCCAATTTTCCTACTAGGCCATTTTCGTCATGGAGGACCCTCTTTTTAGGGAGAGTGTGATGGACTCGTTCCTTCATGACCCAATTTTCCGACCTCACTACTATCGGCCCCCTTTCTATAAGAGAAGCCTAATATTAAGGAGCTTTTGTGATCATCGCAAAAATTTTTCTCTCTTGTGTAATTATCTCTCTTCCTTCTCTTTCCCTTTTCTAACCTCTATTCTCCTCCTTTTTGAAGGGAGAAAAATAAAAGAAAGAAAAGAAAGAGAGAAGAGAAGAGAAAAGAAAAAGAGAAGAGAAGAGAAACTATTTTGCGCGGTCTCACTTGACCTTGATTTGAAAAATATTTAGAAAATCACTCGCCTCCGTTTTTGAAAATATTGCGGGAAAATGGAGAGACGGGATTCGCTGGTCGGTACAAGGTTCGACCGTTCCTGGCGCCTTTACCAGGGGTAATCGAACCAAGGATCGAATCTATACCTTTTGCTTTGCCTAAATATAATCTAAGAATTTATTCTAACTCTAAATGCACAAAGAATCATGCTTGTGCAATGTTAAGATGTATGCTCTTTTGAAAAGAATGTTTTGGAAATTTCCAAATATTCCGATATGGACTTGGTAAAAGGAGTGAAGAAATGATTTAATCCAACTTAGAACTTGAGATAGATCAGAGAAGTTATAAGTCTTTGAAGTAAATTAGGATTGGAAGAATAATTCCTGATTTTGAGAAAGAATGATTTGAAGTTTTGAAATAAAAGGAAGTGAAATTTCAAAGTCGAAAATAGACATTGAGTTTTGAATTTGAATTTAGGAAGAGAAAATGAATACTTGAAATGGAATTGAATTTTGGGTTTTTGAAGTTTGGAATTCAGAATGG
This sequence comes from Nuphar pumila, assembly GCF_984573655.1. Classification (NCBI taxonomy): domain Eukaryota; kingdom Viridiplantae; phylum Streptophyta; class Magnoliopsida; order Nymphaeales; family Nymphaeaceae; genus Nuphar; species Nuphar pumila. The sequence continues at coordinate 50,623,226 of NC_143264.1, read as the reverse complement.
ATCTGAGATAATCAAATGGTATTTAAGAATAGAAATGGATTTAGGGAGTTTTGGATGAGATCTGAAAATGGAATTGGATTTGAAATCTAGAATGGAATTGGATCTGAAGATGGATTTAAAATCTGAAATCTGAGATCCGATATAAAATTGGGTTCTGGATCCTAAGATGGATTTGGATCTGAAGCTTGAGATTCAATGTAGAGTTGGACTTTGGATCCTAAGATGGATTTGGATCTTGAAGTCTGAGATCCAATATAGAGTTAGACTCTGGATCCTAAGATGGATTTTGGATCTGAAATCTAAGATCCAAAGTGAAACTGAAGTCTGGATCCTAAAAAGGAATTGGATCTGAAGTCTGAGATCCAAAAGTGGGATTGGACTCTGGATCCTAAAGAGGAATTAGATCTGAAGTTTGAGATCCAATATGAGTGTTGAATCCTGGATCCTAAAGAGGAATTGGATCTGAAGTCTGAGATCCAATATGAGTGTTGAATCCTGGATCCTAAAGAGGAATTGGATCTGAAGTCTAAGATCCAATATGAGTGTTGAATCTTGGATCCTAAAATGGATTTGGAGTTAAATTCAGGAGATGAATCAATAACTTCCAAGTTCAATTTGAACTTGGAAAATAAATTTTAGAAATTGAATCTTGAATATACAGATGAATTTCAAAGTTGAATTGGATTTTAAATTTAAGATAGAATTTGGAATTTGAAATACAAGATGATTCTGAAATTTCAAAGTCAAATGGGACTTTGAAATTGAATTCTTGAATCCTTTTGAGAAATAGAATTGAATTTGAATTTATAAATAGGATTTGATCTGAGAAAGGAAAGAATTGCTTAGATTTTATGACAAAACAATTTAGAAATATGATGCAAATCTATCTTATATGATGAATGAATTTAAAGAATTTGAAATTGGATTTTGAAAAGTTATTCCATTCTTCAAATGAATTAAAACAAGATTGAAGATATAATACATCCTTGGCTATGGTCATTGAATGTATTATATAATAATCTATATTTAAATTCAAGAGAAGAATAAAATACATTTGGTGCTTTTATAGAATTTAAAATGAAATTAACTCTCAATATACCCTGACTATGGCCATTGGTATATATTTTGAGTCAATTTTAAGTTAAATTCTAATAAAAGAAGAAGATATTTAAGGAAAATATGATGAATTTTGAAAATGGATCCGGTGTTATTTCGTAAAAGAAAAAAATCCTAAGTTTTATCCACACCCTGACAATGGCCATTGATGTAAATCATCAACTTAGGATTAATTTACCTCTTACGAAATGGTGCACGTGTCATTCGTGATCCCATTTATGAGATTTTTGAGAAATAAAGGCAAAAAGCATGGAAATAAGCAATTTATGATATCTATAATGCGCATTCTATCTAAAGCTTTGAAATATGAATTCCTCATTTCTACCTAATTTATTATAACTTTGAATTGCAAATATCAGAAATTTCTAGTCCAAGAGAGAAATTCAAACTTTTTATATCCTCCCTAAAAAAAAAAAAAAGAGTTAGCACAGGATATTGAATTTTTAACACACAGATGTTATGTTTAAAAATTTGACATATTTCTATGTAGGCAATGCACATATGTGAAAGAAATACATATATATATATATATATATATAGAGAGAGAGAGAGAGAGAGAGAGAGAGAGAGACGTATATATATATCCAAGCATGATATTTATATATATATATATATGCTCACATCCAATATGTGTGACATAAATGAATGATACCCACTATGCTGAATGTGAAGGGACTGTGTGTAAAATACAATGTAAGCCATACACAAGGATTTTGAAAATACATCAAAGCAACATTAGTTAATGTAAAAGACAACTAACCATCATGGATCAAAGCAACATCAATGTAGGGAATTGAAATTACAGTGGGTGCTATGTGTAATGCTATGTGCAAGCAGTGGTGACAGTAGGGAATGAAGGATGTTAATAGGTTATACAACCAATATTAACAATGAGGTGGAGGTAGCTGCAGTAGCTGATGTGGTTACACAGCAAATGGCTGAAACATTGCTGCAAGGATGATGACAGAGGTTGTGTACGAGTGACAATGTGTAATGAAGCAATATTGTGCAGTAATGATGATGGTAAAAAAAAAATTATCAATATATAACATACAAGTGAAATAAAAATGCACAGATGCAGTATTTATGCACATTACAACAGATCCGCAGTGTTGTGGCAGTGTAGATGATGTGGAAATGTTGGAAACTAAACATGACAATTTACAGTGATTGGATGAATTATAGTAATTGGATGACTTACATTGATTTCTAATCAGACTTTACTTCTGATTTCATGGTAAACTGGTTTCAATAACTTGAAGATATCTTCACAAAATATCAACCGATCAATCTCAACAACAACATAGCTGATAAAACTCCAACACATTGAATGATAGGTGACTGTATTGTGTTGTATATGGTCACAAAAATATTTTCAACAGCAAAACACAGACAGAACTAGAAAATCAAACAAAGCATGCATGCAACTAACTAGACAGGAATGACATTGCCTACACAAAATCAAACGATTTCAATGTCGAAGACTGGAAAGATACTTATCTGGAGTCCAGAAATGTCCATTATGAGGTAGGAGAATCTGTTGGTTAACTAGATTTAGGGGAGGGCACCTTTTTCTCCTTTTTGACAAATTCAAGAAATTCAGCAACTTGGCGAGCATATCTTTGCTTCAATATCTTTGCTGAAATCAACATTGGGTTCATAATCTAGAACCAAAGTCGGCACCTTTTGAATGCTAGCAGGCATATGGCTTCCTTCCAAATAAGATACATGATCTCTCATATCAGGATGCAGGGAGTTATCCATATGGAGTGGCAATTAACTAATTGATAACACCCCATGATTCCCACTCTGAAAAGGGAACAAACAGCTTTCGTGCTTTTCATGCAAGTCATGCAGATAGTCCAGTGATACGCCACCTTCTTCTGTTCTTTTCTTCAGCATCATTCGCTTATGGCAAGTGGCAGGACTAGCTCTCAGATATATAAAACCATCAGGGGTAAGTCCAGGAAGACAAGAAACAATAGGATCAAACCATGAATCATAGATGCTAATCTCCATCTCATTCATCCAATTTGCTTTAGGCACAGCACAAACGAAAACCATTTGATAACTTTGGGGTTCTGCATAGAAGGCATCCAGAATATTAAAGTGATCGGGTCCAGCATCCTGCCACTTTGAAATAGGCTCTGGAACTACTTCCACAAGATCACGCAATTCAAGTGTTTCATTGGCTATTCTTTGAAGGAATGTAGTCTTCCCAACACTTATGTTTTCCTTAACACAGAATGTTAACCTCTTATTCTGTGCAGATTTTTCATTGGAGTTTGAATTTGTCTCTTTTCACTCCTCATCAACACTCCCTTTTATAAAGGAAGTTATGCTTTCAGCGTGGTTTCTGTGAATGCAGAGTCATTGCTGACCCTCTCAAACACGGGAAGCCTCCCAGCAGGGCTCAAAAAAATGGTAGCGTGCCAATGGGGCATGACTTCCATGACTGGGCCACAGTCCATATTGCCTCTTCTTTGTTGGCAATTTTACTTTTGCTCTTTTGTCGATGCCTTTTCAGTAGTTTCAGCTTCTTCACTGCTTCATTGAGAGATGCCTTTTATTCAGAGTATGACTTCTTACCAACAGTGTCAATTTCATAAGTTTGCTTTGTTGTCTCAGTTCAAAGTAGACATGTAACAAGTTTTTCAATCTGTCTCGCAAAACAGCAACATACACGCCATTGCAATCTTATGATTTAAAACACATTTGAAAGTCATTTGCAGAATTTTGAGCCGCGAAAAGCATCAATTTTATCTAGAGTTGTCTCGAACATTACCAATAGTAAATCATTCCTTCTACGAGATAACCTTTTAATGACACGTTTCCAGCCACCTCAGTCAACTAAATCCAATATGTCTATTTGCTGGTAGTCACCACAGAAATTTCTGATAACATCACTGCACTGCTGCAACTGCTGCAGATAGACTGAGAGCGATGCATGAATGGCCTTCAAATAATCCACCACCAATCAGAAGTAATGCTGGCTTTATGAAGAGGCTGTGCCATAAGCCTCTATATCCTCAATTCTAACCCCTCCACTGTTTCGAGCTTACTCCAACACGATTTGCACCGAATTCCAGCTTCAGTCAGGGAGGAATAACCTCGTCCAACGGTCCACCTGCAGAACGACATAGGAAGCAACAAAGAAAAGAAAAGGCCAGGTGCCAAGTTTGAATGTTAACGAACTGGTTCATTCCTGGGCCATTTTCAAAGCAATTGCTCATGCCTTCACATTCCTCATTATAATAAAACCCTGGTGGAGCTAATTCCAATGTGCACGAACCTGTATGAATGTCCATATTTAGACATTGATTTTAAGACAAATATCACATCTGACTTATAACCATGAGGGTGTGAATGTTGAGAGTGATTGCAGGAAACCACAACCGCTATGAGCCACTTATTGAGTGGGTCCTCTTTCCCTGCAGAATTTTTCACGATCACCACAACGCCCGACCAATGAAATTTTATCTCCAGTATGATGATTTACTTAGTTTATAGGTAACATTTCCAGAATGATCACTCATGTTTGACAAGAGTCTTCTCAGCAATGTCTTTTAGGTCATCTAACATCACCTGTTTGGAAATCATTATGAACAATAAAAACCCCTCACAACATTCAATCATAGGATAATATTATGGCCTCAAAATAGAACCTAGAGTACAAAACCAACATGGAAATCTACTGGAAATGACTATAACATCACAGGAAGACAATTAAATCACGATGTATGCGAAGAGCAGATTCCATCAATTCGAGGCACCACCTGATTCTTCTTTGTTGAAAGACAACCATGTATCTGCCTTGCTTCAATTCACCCATGCTTGAAGTCTTGTCTTCCGAAAAATTTCCGGAACAGGAGTAGTAATATTACTACCAATGTCATAAGATGCAGGAATAGGGGCCCTATCATTACAAGAAAGGTCGCAAGGCAACTAGGAAATTGAAACTTAGAAGCAATATTTAAGATATAGATAGTAACTCGAAAATCAATGAAAGAATCAAACACAACCTATGATCCAAAGGAAACCAAATGCAACCTATATTATAATACTCAAAATGATCTGATCACGAACCTGTATGATCCTACGAAAGAAAATCATGAAGGAGATATCACAGTGATATTTACTGAAGTGAAATAAAAGAACAGGTGGGGATGAGGCGTGAATGATAATGCTGGGAGTGAATCACAGCATCAATGCTGCTATATAAAATGAAAACAAATAATTGGAGCTGGAGACATCAACTGATAATCCCAACCAGAATGGAACATAACAGGCAATCGACCTGCATAAGATGCATAATAATAGTAAAAAAAAAATGCAAACAAGAAATTAGAAAACGGAAGGGAAGTCAATACGTATACAAGGGATCCTAATAAACCAGAAATGATAAGCTGAGTTGAACAGGCCAGAGAAAAAGAAAATGCGATTAAAATTTATTTAGCAGAGCGAGTGATCAAATGCTATTTAAAATCGAAGGCCAAATATAAGACAAACCACCCGATGTAAACATCTAGAGTAAAGGGGAAATGAAAGAGCACAAGAAGAACAACAGTATACATAAAAAAAAAAAGAACAGGATGTAGAAAACAATCTAAATAGAGGCCGAATGCTGAAGATTGAGGAGAATAAATTTTGTTATAAAATAAAAGGAATATCGAAACCTGAAGGTTCCTGTTGATTTTGCGTAGGGTGGGTCGATCCTGCTATGGGCAGGTCGAGCCCACCATTTTGCTTTACGAAGAAAAGAAGAAAGTCGAACAAAAATCAAAAGAAGAGGAGAAAAAAAAAAAAACCAGACGATGTTATGAAAGGGAAAGGGTATTTCTAAAAAAAAAAAAAGATTAAAAGAGTAAGGAGTTACTTACCTGCAACTGTAGGTGCTTCGTAGTCGACTCCTTTTGGTTAGATGAAAGAAGAACTCAGGAAATAAGAAGAAAGAGAAGAAGAGGGAGAAGAAGAGGAAGCGTGAAAGAGGGGTGCTGGGGTGAAGAAGCGGTCCCGAGAAGAGGCCTGGATGCCTCTTCTTATAGAAGAGGTGGAAGGATCGAGAAAGGGGTTTTAGGGTTTGCGGTTTGTTAGAGATGGATGGAGGAGGAAGGCGTGCGATCGAGGGTGGAGAGAGAAGTGGTTTCAGTGAGAAATGGAGGTGAGAGAAAGGGAGAGGGGCGAGAGAGGCGCCAGCCGGCTGGCCTCCTTCATTCCGTACGAAGGTAAAAAGCCCTAAAAAAGTTTTTTTTTTTTGCAAAAAGACCCCCTCCCTTTGATTTTCAAATTTTTACAAAAAGGGGGTTCCCGAGGTTTTTAGCAAAATTTAATTTTCAAAAAGACTCAAAATCATTTGCTTTTTCTCGTAGTTTTTCCAATTTTTTGGTTTCTTGTGTTATTTCCATTTTTTGTATTTTTAAGTAGAAAACCTAGGATTTGTGAGAAAATAAGGATTAAAACTAATTTTTTTGTGTTTTTGCAAAATATTTACAAAAGGAAATTTTTCTGAGAACTAAAAGCTATTTTGTGAAAATTTCTTCAAAAATGGGTTTTGATCCGGATTTTGAGGAAATATGGATTTAAAGTACTGGATTTGGATCCAGAGTTGATTTGAATATATCAGTATGGATTTTAATTCAAAAAATCTGAAGAATGATCAAAATCTAGCTTTTGGTTTTCTCAGAAAATGAAACCAGGGGCAAAAAGGTCATTTTTACCAATTTTTGAAAAATTTGGGGTGTTCACAGATGCCCCTCTTTTCTACTAAGCCGGTTGAAAGCCGAGCTTAGTGGCAAAGATAACACTCCAAATTTTGAAAATGCCCCAGTCAGCAGATCTGAACTGGGTGTGGAAGAATTATTTTAAAATCATGGCTTTTCAGGCTTAAAACCTTACCCTGAATGGTTTTGGGGGGATGAAATCCTCAAAAATGATGTGATTGAGTAAAAGATGAGGAAATCTCGATGGGACTTTAGATGGGAATTCTGAAATGGTGAAAGGTAAGAATTTTGATCAAGTCTCATAGGTGAGACAAAATCAGCTTTTCAGAATGACTCAGGTTTAGCCCTTAACCTGGATGGGACAGAGATATATCAAGATAAGCTGAATGGGGGAAGGAATATGTGAGGACCTTGATGGGACATTTTTGGCAAACGTCTCATGAGATGAAGCTCGAGTAGGATTAAAGCATGGATTCTTCGATGGTAGAACCATGACGGGGACCTTCGGAGTTTGGACGAACAAATCCGAAAGGGGTTTGCGAAAGGAGGAAGGAAATGGGGTTCCCTAAGGCTTTTTTAAAAAAAAGGGACGAACTTGGACGTCTCATTGCTGAGACTAAATCGGCTTTTGAATTTAATGACCTCTCGCAGGGAGTACAGGTTTTGACCCTTAACCTGAGTGGGAACCGACCACACGGATTTCTCGAAACCGTGATGGGACAGGAGAGATACTTCAACTGAATGGGGTAACTCTTCCGGAAAATGTGAGAAATGGAAAGTAAGGAGATGTGAGACAAAAATGGACGATGAATAAGGTAACAGGAGGTGAATCTTTTGACAAAGTGAAGGATGAAGGAGGGCAAATCCTTTTGACAGGAGAAGGCAAACGTGAAACATGAAGAAGGCAATCCTTTTAACAAGGAGAATGTAAAATGTAAGATATGAAGAAGGCAATCCTTTAGGTAAGGAGAATGTAAGATGTGAAATATGAAGAAGGCAATCCTTTTAACAAGGAGAATGTAAAATGTAAAATATGAAGAAGGCAATCCTTTAGGTAAGGAGAATGTAAGATGTGAAATATGAAGAAGGCAATCCTTTTAACAAGGAGAAGGCAAGTCTCTCGACAAAGCGAAAGACAAGGAAGGCGATCATTTAATCAAGGAGAAAGGCAAATCTTTTGACAACGTAAAAAGACAGGGAAGGCGATCCTTTTATTAAGGAGAAGGCAAGTCTTTCGACAGAGCGAAAGACGGAGAAGGCGATCCTCTTATCGAGGAGAAGGCAAATCTCTCGACAAACCGAAAGACGGGAAAGGCAATCCTTTTATCAAGGAGAAGGCAAGTCTCTCAACAAAGTGAAAGACGGAGAAGGCAATCCTTTCAGAAAGGAGAAGGAGAGTTTCTCGACAAAGCGAAAGATGAGGAAGGCAATCATTTAATCAAGGAGAAAGGCGAATCTTTTGACAACACAAAAGATGGGGAAGGCAATCCTTTTATCAAGAAGAAGGCGAGTCTTTCAATCAAAGCGAGATACGGGGGAGGCAATCCTTTTATCAAGGAGAAGGTGAGTCTCTCGACAAAGTGAAAAGACGGGGAAGGCGATCCTTTTATCAAGGAGAAGGCGAGTCTTTCGACAGAGCGAAAGATGAAGAAGGCAATCCTTTTATCAAGGAGAAGGCGAGTCTCTCGACAAAGCGAAAGACGAAAAAGGCAATCCTTTAGTCAAGGAGAAGGCGAGTCTCTCAACAAAGTGAAAGACGGGGAAGGCAATTCTTATGAAAAGAGGGGAAGGCAACTCTTTCGACTATGCGAAAGAAGGAAAAGGCAACACCAAGATATATCAATAAAAGATGTCAAGTTCTTATTTCTCATTGGGAAAGCTGGAAAAAATATTGCCAAAGTGATAAAAATTGTAGTTGTTTCAAGGTAATTGAAGGTAAGTACTTTCAAAAGATGTTCCCTTTTCCACCTAGAGTATTACCCCCAACTAGGTTAACTCTATAGAATCCAGGATCAAAGTCAAATTTAGTTGTTGGTCTTCTTCAAGGATGCTATCAATTTCCTTGATAAGGAGAGGAAATATTCTTAGCTTCATAAAAGTAATTAAATGAGAAGATATTGATAGAAGAATTTCACATAGATGAAGAAGATTCTTTGCAGTTTTGGCAGTTTGATATCCTGGGCATTTTCCCATGATGATCTTTTTGCACTCTTTTGAGTCACGGGGCTTTCTTGGGCTTTTACATCATCCTTCATTTTGGAGATGTCCTGACTTCTCTCTCTTTTTCGGGGAAGGGTACGTCACAAACTCCTTCATCTTGGAGATGTTCCGATCCTTCATTTATCTCAGGGATTATATGTGATGGTATTGACTCAAAGGTTTTTAGATGAGAGCAGAAATCAAATATCTTTTAGGGTTTGTTGGTAGGTCCATCTCATCCGCCTTCATCTCGACGGTGATCTGAACTTTCCCTGGAAGGACCCGTTACAAACTCCGTCATCTTGGAGATGTTTCGAATCTTCTTTGGCCCCGGGGGTCTACTCGCTTAATTCGCCTTCATCTTGACGACAATTGAGAGATCCCTTTTGCGGATATTTGATTTGCAGCTTAGCTGACTTGAGGAGACATGAATTGGGTAGGTTCTTTTCAGACTGCCCAGGATATTTCCACTGTCCTGCTGCCAAAGAATAATCTTTAAGAATGTGCCATAGCTATGATCAATATCAGCTCATTTATGACTCTTCTTGATCATGCATATAATTCAGGGTTTATTAACATTTAAATATGCATGATTCTATAAAATAATGTTTCAAAAACCCAATTTTATGTTAGTTTTCGAGTAAATGAGCTAAAATGATTGAAAATTAGAAAATGCTTGAAAAAGTAGCTTTATTTTGCATTTTAGTATATATTTTAATGTTTGTATTTACGTAGTAGTTTTAGTTGTTAATAAAAATTTTTTTTTTAGAGAAACATAATTTCATGTTGCAAGTTAGTTAAATCATTTTTGGTTTTCATTATAGAAAATAAGAAAAAAATTATTAATAGAATAGTTATATTTTTAAAAAATAATAAATAATAATAATCAATTAAGGTTTTTAGGTTTTAGCAAATAAAAACTGTTAAATAGTTTTTTTTTTTTTTAAATAAACCAAACCGGTTCAAACCGGTTTGCATAAAAAAACTGAAAAAAAGATAATAAGTAACCGGCTTGAACCGGTTTGAAGTTTTTAAAACTCAAAACATTTTCTGTTTCAAACCGGTTCCAGCCGGTTTGAAAGGTTTTAAAACCCAGAAAAACGAAAAGAGGGGCGTCTCCCCCTTCCTGAGCTACAACCCTCTTCTCTTCTCCCTCCTCTCCACTTCTCCTCAGCTTTTCTTCCCCTTCTCCCTCTTTCTTTCTTCTTCCCTGTTTTCCGGTGGAGAGATTTCCAGCAAAGGCGGCGGCATACGGGCGGTGGAGGCCACCAGCTTCTCCTCTAACCCCTCAAGTTACGGTAACATTTTCTTCTTCTTCTTCTATACCTCTTCTCCTTCACTTCTTTTCCTTCTATGCATTCACGTATTCTCTGTTTCACATCAAAGCATTCATCTGCATACATAATATCTTTTGCATAGTTTTTTTTTTATCAATGTGATTTAGTTGCATTGTAGATTCATTTAGCCTCTGAATTCATTCATTTGTTGCACAGCATATGCATCAATTGCATCATCACCGTGAAATCCTCTGATTTCACGGTGAAATTGTTGTCGTGAAATACATTCTCAGATCTGCCGAATTTGTATGGTCTGCTGAACTATGCAACTCATCATCTGTATCATTAACTTTCCTAGTGAAGAGTAGAGTTGTCGTGGTTTATTTGATCGGTTGGATTCCTCTTTTCTCTATCAGTGGATTTAACCCTCTTTTACCGGATTAGCTCCAGACTGGCCGGATTCTTCTTCTTTCTGGCAGATTTCTCTTCTATCAGAATATACTTGCCGATCTGCTGGATTGGCTCTACCTACAGTGAATTCTGCTATAAAAACTATTGGAATTTGTTCTCTATCCGGTGCCCTCACCTGAGCCCCATCATCGGCCGGTCTTTGTGATTTCTTTGAATTGTGAAGGCATAAGTGCTTTACGATACTGATTTTCTTAACTAGACTATATTCCATGTTCATGGCTGAACCTAATCTGGTAGTCTCTATTAAGGACAACCTTCTTTCAGTTGAATTTCATCGGGCCTTTGATTTTCACGGCTAAGCCTATTTCACGGCAGCTTCCTTTTGCATCTTCATGACATTTATAAATTCATTTGCACAATGTCCGTTAGTTTGTTGCATCTCATCCATTGCCAAATAACATTTTCTCTCTTATTTGCATTTCTGATTTCCTGTTTTGCTTTCAGTAATTTTCTGTTTTACATATAGTGAAATTCTGTTTTTCCATTCTCTGCTTTTCCTATTTCCATTTTGTAGTTGTTAGTTTAGATGGTTAGTAAGTAATATATAGTTGTTAAGTCAAGTTATTTTTTTAGATAATACATGTTTAGTTACTTAAGTCAATTAACTACTAGTTAGATGAGTAATTGTTAGCTTAATCATGATTTCATTTAGTTAAGTAAATCAGCTTACTCAATGCCATATCATTAGATTTACTTAGTTAATTAGTTGTTTTCAATATTATACTTAGTCATAGAATTACTTAGTTAATTGTCATTAGGTTTACCGAGTTATTGTCATTTAGATTTAGTTTATCTTACTTTTCATTGTTTTAGTATTCTTCGTTTAGCACTATTTCTACTTCTCTCTCTTGTACTGCTCGTGTACATTTGACTTGTGCAGGATCGCACAGGAGTGGAGTTGAAGCGTATACGTGACACGGAAGGGTGCAAGAGTAGAAGCTTCTTTTTACTTTTCAGTTTAGAATTAGGAATTTGATTCTGGGTTTGTAAATATCGCTTTTTACGCCCTCTGCGAAGGGTATTCATTTGTTGTAATAGCTAGTTGTTTTTACTTTTCTTAAAACATTTTACATTTCAATAATTCAGCAATAAAGAATAGTTTAGAATTGTGTGCTTGAATACAAAATATTTTCGTTCCTTGAGTTCGACCCGGTCTCATCCACTAGTGAGAACCAGTTTTTATTATTTGATGTCTGGTTTTCAAATGTTTTTCATATAAAAATCTTTTCAAAATTACAACGATTTAAAAGAAGACATCACTTCTGCATCATTGAATATTTCCTTTACCGGTCATGTCGAAGATTTTTCTTCATACTCTTGGTTGACCAACAGAAAATTTGGAGTTTGAGCCTTTCTTCACAGAAGCTTCACCCTTTTGGAAGGAATACTTAAGGAGATTTGAGGAAATTCTTTATGTAATAAAAGTTTGAGATCAACAACTATTTTATGGCAATTTGGCAAGATATTCCTGAAATCCTTGATGACGAAACCTTTGCTTAACATCAAATTTTGATAATATCAGTGGGATTCTGGGGAAGAATCCAACATGAGGCTGAATTCTGAAGGTAAATGTAAATTTAAAGCTTTGAAGGCAAGTTCGGCATAAAACTGGTTTTTGAAGGTAAGCCTTTGAAAAAGTATCCGAATCAGGACTCGAATTCTGCAAGGAAAACAGGGAAATTCGAGTTAAAACTTGAGTTTTCATAGGAAAACTGGAAGGTTCGAGTCAGGGCTCGAATCTCAAGGAAAAACTTGAAATTTCATTTATTGAAGCCAAGAAAACTCGAGATAAAACTCAAATTTTTGAAGGACGGTAGGAAGGTTCGAGTCAGGGCTCGAATCTCAAAGGAAAACTTGAAAGTTCATTTATTGAAGGCAAGAAGACTGGAGACAAAACTCAAATTTTCGAAGGAAGGAAAGCAGGAAGGTTCGAGTCAGGGCTCGAATCAAAACTTGAAGGTTCATTTACTGAAGGCAAGAAAACTCGAGATAAAACCCAAATTTTTCGAAGGAAAACGGGAAAGTTCGAGTCAGGGCTCGAATCTCAAAGGAAAGAGTTGGAAGTTCAAGTCGAAACTCGAATCTCAAAGGAGAATTGATGAGAAGGGATAGGAATTGATGGAAGATTGACAGAATTTGAAGAAAATTGAGGAAAGATTGTGACCTGAGGGCCAACTGATCGGTCAACCAAACACTAGCATGAGTGCTAGGCTTACCTGTATGAATTTTTCAAAAATGCCCCAGTGTAAGTACTGGGTTTTTTGATGGAGATTTGAAGAAAAAAAAGGGGACACCGACATTCTTTAAGATACTTGAGATTTGAGCGAGAATGATTGTCGGTGTTTTCAGGATTTTCCCTTATCCTGAAAGGGGAGATGGAATAGACATTTGATGAGACTTTAGAAATGAATGATTCAGGTTTACCCCTTAACCTGAAAGGGGAGAAGCATAAATTTTATAAAAATGGAGAAGAAGAAAGGAAAGAAATTTTGAAAATTTATTTTGGAAAAGAATTCTCACAGGTAGCATTGTTGCTCCTATGAGGGGTCTCAGGATTATCCCTTATCCTGAATGGGAAAAAGAATGAAATTTAAAGAGTTTTAATGAAGGAGAATTGATATAAATCTAGAAAATCAACAAAGATCGATAAAACTTGTATTTACAAAAGAATCCTCATAGGTAGCATTGTGTCTCCTACGAGGGGTTTCAGGATTTTTCCTTATCCTGAATGGGAACACCTCGGACAACGAGGGTCAGGTTTTTCCCTTAACCTGAGCGGGAAAGATAAGAATAAAGGAAATACCTCATGGGAAAGAGGCATCAGGTTTATCCCTTAACCTGAAAGGGTAAAAAGATTGATAAAATTTAATGGAATTGAGGAAATATTGATAAACTTGATAAAACTTGATAAAATTGATATAAACTTGAATAAAATAAATGAAACTGATAAAAATATCAAACTTAACTGAAAATTTATAAGATTTAAGAGAAAAAGGAGTTTTTCTGATCCTGCCTGCATATGGGATCTTGAAAGGAAAATGTTCATTTAAGGATAAGTGAAAAAAATCATTTTTGGACAGAAAATCTACTTTAAGAAAAATGATCAGTGCGAGAACTGATCCTTCAAATCAAACATGAGAGATCATCATGAGGGTCAAATTTTGAAGGCAATGGTTTGAAAATCTAATTTTTGGAAAAGAAAATCAACAACAGAATTGATTTCTAAAAATAATAGTTTGAAACTGATAACAAAATCAATACAAGGGTTGATCTTTGAAGGTAATGTTTAAAAATCAATCTTGTAAGATAAGACCAACACAGGGGTTGATTTTGAATATAATGATTTAAAACCCATTTTTGGAAGATAAGGCCAATACAAGGGTTGATCCTTCAATGCAATGGTTCAAAAACCTATTTTTGAAAACATGATCAACACGAGGGTTGATTTTTCAATGCAATGGTTCAAAAAACCTATTTTTGAAAACATGATCAACACGAGGGTTGACAAAGGTTGGACCAAAGAATATTTGAACTCTTTAGTCATAACAAAAGACTTATTGAAATTTCATGATTTTTGAAAAGCCCTCATAGGTAATATCATTTCTCTCATGAATGATGTCAGGATTGGTCCCGCATTCTGAAAAGAACAGGAATTTAAATGTGATTTTAACAGAAGCTGATGAAGAGATTTTTGAAATATAGATTTTCAAAAGCAAATGTCCCTATGTGGCAGAGGAAAAAAGTATTGGGATATTTAGAGATATAAAGGAAAATTGACATTTCATTGACGAGCAAAACTGATAACAAAGAACTGAAATATTTACAAACACTTTGACCAAAAGGTCACAAAAGGACTGGGCTGACTGGCCCCCTACAAGATGACTTGGCAAAAAAAAAAAAGGTAGGAGAATTCTGACATCTTCAGTCTTCTGAGTAGCCGGGGAGAGACTTGGTCATGACGGCTAGGTCATCTTCCTCTTCATCTTCAGCAAAGAGATTCTTGTCGACGCAATCCTGAACAATATTTTTGAAGACGAAGCAGTGATCGGTGTCATGCCCCACTGCTCGATGGAACTTGCAGAACTGATTTGTGAACCTTCCCATGACTGTGGGAGGATCCGTGACTTTCGGGAGTTTAACCAATCCTTTGGCCAGCATGAATTCAAGGGCTTCTTCGAGTGTTTGCTTCAGAGGAGTGAACTCACAATCATTACTCCAACCTTCGCGCTTTATCTTTTCCTTTTGCGGAAGGTTAGACTGAGACGACTTGTTACTCTGCTTGGAAGACTTTTCCCTTTGAGCTGCGCCGTGGTTCTGACCATTCTTGCTGTCACTTCTGTTTCTTCCGCTGTTATCAAGATTATTGCTAGAGGTATCAGCTGCATGAGTGAACTGCGCTTTCTTTTTCTGGTCTTGGATATTCTTGACTAGAGGCGTGCCCTCGTAAAGTCCACTTTCTATTCCTGCTTCGAGCCATTCAGCTCGCTCAATCAACTTGATGAAGGATTTCGCCGGGGAAGTGGCAATGAGGCTTCTTATGGGTTGAGAGAAATTGTTGAGGATCACCTGCAATGCGTGCTCCTCAGGAATGGGTACCTTCATCTTATTGCAGGTGCTTCTCCACCTGTGAATTAAATCACCTGCTCTTTCATTCTCTCCTTGCTTCAGGTTGTAAAGATGATTTAATGTAGGTGAGGCTTCAGTGTTGAATAAGAAGCGCTCAATGAACAGATTTACTACTTTATCGAACTCTCGTAGTTCGATAGGATTCACATGATCAGCGTACCATCTGGCTGCTATACCCTCTAGACTGCGGGGAAAACAGATGAACAGAGCCCTGTTATCTTTCCTGAAACGGCTGCACTCTGCATAAAATGTGGCCAGGTGGGCTTTAGGGTTGCCAGTCCCGTCAAATTTGAGAAACTTGCGGGGAAGATTCTCCAGGTTATCGTCCCCATCTAGACCATCGTAAAAATCTTCGTCAGTGTAGGTCTGCTTGCCCTTACCCTTGGCTTGAATATCCTTAATAGCTCGATTCATCTCCTTGCTCATCAGGTCCTCTGCTGGAGCCCCAGACTTGGCTTTGTTGACGGATTCAGGCTCTTCTGCAGCTATTTTTACGGACTGCCTTGGAGGATTCTGTTTGTAGACAATCTGCTCTTCCTTGACTGACTCTGATTCCTCAGAAGTAGCGTCTGGCTGCACCTTCTTTTTGATGATTCTGATTGTATTTTTCACAGGCTTCTTCTTCAGCTTGCTTTTAGGAACTGCCTCTTTCAGCTTGGCATCGGCTTGTTCCGACATCATCCTTGCCATCATCTTTTGGAACATGTTATACATAGCGGGGTCGATGTCATCTTTCCTGTTCTGACTCTGTCCCCTGACTGATTTAGGAGAGCTCATCTCTTCCGCCTCACTGTCGCTGAGTTGAGGATCTGTTTCTTTTCCCGCTCTTGTCGTGACCATTTTCGGATATCAGTGATCTCTCTGTGGAGGAAAGAGGAGGTTTTTAGACCAAAGAAACTTCTTAGAGAAGTTTTTAACAAGAGGAAGGATTTAGGTTGAAATCTAAAAAAACGTATCCCTTTACTAGGGATTGAGTATTGTGACAATTGCGCTGTTTACTCTACGAGGGAGAGTAACCAACTAAAAATATGAAAAAGAAAATATTATTTTGAAAAGGATATCTCTTGACGAAAAGAGATTTTTATGAAAATATAAACAAGAATATAAAATCAAAAGAAAATAAGAGAATAAGTGAAATTTTGAGGATGAATGGTAAAGATTTAAAATTTTAAGAACTTGCAGGCAGGATCAGAAGAATTTTTTTGAAGAATTTTTAGAAGAAGGAGAAAAGGATAAAGAAAAATACACTTGGGTTTTAAAAACAAAGAGGAAATTTTGAAATATATACCCAGGGTTTTTGAAAATATAAGGAAGATATAAAATATCACACAATCACAGATATACAAGCAAGGATACACAAACAGCACTCCCTAAAGCTGACTCTATATGCAATATTTGAAATGGCTTGTAGGACCTTAATCCTAACTCTAAGATTTATATCATCTGTTTCCAATCAAGGTACGCCGATATACTCAAGCCGAAGCTCGAAGTACGTGGCATATAAAGTATCTCTTCAGTTCTAAGGTAAAGGCTTCCCAACATCCTTGAGCACCTACCGATATACCTCGGACTATGGCCCTTAGGTACGTGGTAGGGGGCCGCGAACCCAAATAAGTGGTCCAGTTGTGAGGCTCTCTCCCGAACTATGGTTCAGTGAGACAGCCCAGCAACATGAAGACCAGGACAAATATAGGTAGGGATGTTTTTTAAAATATGATCATGAAATAAAATCAGAAGGCTTTAATGCAAGTCCTAAAGAGATAGATTTAAATGAGAAGAAGCATACACTTGCATACATTGTTTGCATTCAATCCCTAAAATTGAGGAGAGTTGTATTTAAGACCTAAGTCTAATGTGAACATGGAATAATCTCCTCAATATGGTCCTACCAAACCATACTTAGATCCTATATGCAATGATGTCAGCTTTAGGACAGAGTCTAGGCTCCTAAGGTTTGCATGGAAAATGTTGCTGACATATGTTAGAATAAAGACTTAGATTATATAAAAGCAAAGCAAAGGCATAGATCCAACCGGACGAAGACAAGGTCCCATCACGGTCGCCAAAACTGTGATCATCGCAAAATTTTTCCTCTCTTGTGTATTTCTCTCTCTTCCTTCTCTTTCCCTTTTCTAACCTCTATTCTCCTCCTTTTTAAGGGAGAAAAATAAAAGAAAGAAAAGAAAGAGAGAAGAGAAGAGAAAAGAAAAAGAGAAGAGGAACTATTTTGCGCGGTCTCACTTGACCTTGATTTGAAAAATATTTAGAAAATCACTCGCCTCCGTTTTTTAAAATATTACGAGAAAATAGAGAGACGGGATTCGCTCGTCGGTACGAGGTTCGACCGTTCCTGGCGCCTTTACCAAGGGTAATCGAACCAAGGATCGAATCTATACCTTTTGCTTTGCCTAAATATAATCTAAGAATTTATTCTAACTCTAAATGCACAAAGAATCATGCTTGTGCAATGTTAAGATGTATGCTCTTTTGAAAAGAATGTTTTGGAAATTTCCAAATATTCTGATATGGACTTGGTAAAAGGAGTGAAGAAATGATTTAATCCAACTTAGAACTTGAGATAGATCAGAGAAGTTCTAAGTCTTTGAAGTAAATTAGGATTGGAAGAATAATTCCTGATTTTGAGAAAGAATGATTTGAAGTTTTGAAATGAAAGGAAGTGAAATTTCAAAGTCGGAAATAGACTTTGAGTTTTGAATTTGAATTTAGGAAGAGAAAATGAATACTTGAAATGGAATTGAATTTTGGGTTTTTGAAGTTTGGAATTCAGAATGGATCTGAGATAATCAAATGGTATTTAAGAATAGAAATGGATTTAGGGAGTTTTGGATGAGATCTGAAAATGGAATTGGATTTGAAATCTAGAATGGAATTGGATCTGAAGATGGATTTAAAATCTGAAATCTGAGATCCGATATAAAATTGGGTTCTGGATCCTAAGATGGATTTGGATCTGAAGCTTGAGATTCAATGTAGAGTTGGACTTTGGATCCTAAGATGGATTTGGATCTTGAAGTCTGAGATCCAATATAGAGTTAGACTCTGGATCCTAAGATGGATTTTGGATCTGAAATCTAAGATCCAAAGTGAAACTGAAGTCTGGATCCTAAAAAGGAATTGGATCTGAAGTCTGAGATCCAAAAGTGGGATTGGACTCTG
This sequence comes from Nuphar pumila, assembly GCF_984573655.1. NCBI lineage: Eukaryota > Viridiplantae > Streptophyta > Magnoliopsida > Nymphaeales > Nymphaeaceae > Nuphar > Nuphar pumila. The sequence goes on along the minus strand of NC_143264.1, from coordinate 50,604,640 downwards.
GATCCTAAAGAGAAATTAGATCTGAAGTTTGAGATCCAATATGAGTGTTGAATCCTGGATCCTAAAGAGGAATTGGATCTGAAGTCTGAGATCCAATATGAATGTTGAATCCTGGATCCTAAAGAGGAATTGGATCTGAAGTCTAAGATCCAATATGAGTGTTGAATCCTGGATCCTAAAATGGATTTGGAGTTAAATTCAGGAGATGAATCAATAACTTCCAAGTTCAATTTGAACTTGGAAAACGAATTTTAGAAATTGAATCTTGAATATACAGATGAATTTCAAAGTTGAATTGGATTTTAAATTTAAGGTAGAATTTGGAATTTGAAATACAAGATGATTCTGAAATTTCAAAGTCAAATGGGACTTTGAAATTGAATTCTTGAATCCTTTTGAGAAATAGAATTGAATTTGAATTTATAAATAGGATTTGATCTGAGAAAGGAAAGAATTGCTTAGATTTTATGACAAAACAATTTAGAAATATGATGCAAATTTATCTTATATGATGAATGAATTTAAAGAATTTGAAATTGGATTTTGAAAAGCTACTCCATTCTTCAAATGAATTAAAACAAGATTGAAGATATAATACATCCTTGGCTATTGTAAGACCCACGAATTTCTGAGTGCTTTATTGTGTGATTTGAGTTGGAATGTATGTTTGTGCGTACTTGTGAAGTAGCACGTGATTTGATGAAATTTGTCTATGCTTTGTATTTTTGCCTTGTATTCGCGACCTGAAAATCGCGTAAATATATTGTGAAAGTAAGAAGTGTCTAATTCTGGACGAATTAGCTTCCAAGAATTTAAGGGTTAAATTATATTATATTTTTATGGGTTGTCCCCGAATTTGGGACTTATACGACGTAAAAACCTCGTCAGTGCATGCGAATTACGAGTTTTGACCCAAGTTTGAACCCGAATCTTAATACGCTTAATTCTTGCAATCGGATGAGAATTTCCTTATAAGACTTCATGCATTTCGTAGTAATTGAGGTTATAAACAAAACTGAAAGATTTAATTGGATTTATTCAGTGTTTTAAGGCATTAAATAAGTATTGTTTTGACACTTATTAATTGGCAATTTTTGGATCTTGGATCCGGGTCACTTAGAAGACCCAAACCCCTTGTGCACCCTTCTAAGAGGACGAGTTTAGACTTGGTTGACCAGTTGGTCAAGGGTTTGACCAGCTGGATGGCATACTTGTAAGATTTTGCATGGCTTTTGAAAAATAGGCCACGATTGGCCCTTTTCTTCTTTTGAAGCTCATGATGAGCCTTGAAGCTCATCATGAAAAATATTTTTTTTTGATAAGGGGACCATGGGGTTGGCACCCCATGGCATTTTTATTGTTTCAAAACAATTCAAATGCTAAAATCTGATTGGGTGAGCTTGGGTGGCTCTTTCGTAAAACTTTCAAACATTAAAGGTACTTTGCAATGGCATTTTTGAAAGATTTCTGAAATGTTTTAAAAGCTCAACATGCATTGGGCGTGGATACCCATGGGTGGGGCATGGAGCACTCCAGCCCTCCATCTTATGAGTTTTAATCCTAGCTGTTCCTTTTTGTAAACCCTATGTACTTAAGGTTTCAAGAGAGAGAAAGAGAGGACCTCTTGGGCGATTTTCTTGGAGGAACCTCTCTCTCTTCCCCTTCTTCCTCTTCTTCTCCAAAACCGAGTGAGAGTGAGTTTGTGGGTGTGGGGTGGTTCCAGCCGTGAGCACCTCCTTCATCTCTTTAGTTGATTCAAAGCCGCGAAGGTGAGACACCTCCTTTTCCCTATGCTTAGTGTGGACTTCGGATAAGTAAATGCACCTTGTTTCATGCATTTTCGTAAGTTGCCAATACATGTTTTCCTTCGGATTTGTGGATGTTGAATGGATTAGATTGCATGCATAATGAATGTCCGGTTAAGTATGTTTTCAAGCTTCTTTCTCATGCATTATTGGCATTGTAGCTCAAGGCCATACGGTTTTTCACGTTGGCATGTTTATTAGTACTTCTTAAATCCCATTTTAGCATTTGAAAAGTGTGACTTGCAAGATAACAATTTAACCTTTTGTTTTCCTTAAAAGTCGGGAAATCTGGGTTTTGGGTCGCTACAGAATTGGTATCAAAGCCGTGTTTTTTAAAAGGAGTTAAGAAGTGTGGTTCAAGTCTCTGCACGCATCAGCCATCGCACTGTGAGTATTTCTAACCCAGTTTCTGTTGTTAGTAGCTGCTCTGCTTGATTTGATGAATTGTGTGCTTTCGGGTGTCTTCCGATGCGAGGCCCCATTTCGTGCTTAAGCCTCGTGTAACAGGCTTGAGACATCGTTTATCGGAACCTAAGTGTTCGTTTGTGCTGGTGGATATAGTTTCCAAGCTGTATCGAGTCGACTCCGGTGAGAGTAGGAGTTTTCGACTGAGATTTAGGGAGCTACTTGCGTAGTTCACCCTTCTCGTTCCACGTTGTGTTAGTGGAAACGATTGAGATGCCATAGCAATTATCGAGCTTTAGCCTTATCGTGTTATAGATGAGATGGCTTCGATGAGAACCATCATGTGAGGTTCAGGTGTGGATGTTTTCCCTCTTTTCCAACCTCGTTGGAATTGTGGTAGTCCTGTCCTTGACGAAGGGTATCTCGTTTGATGTGAACCTTTTTAGACAGAGAGGTAGAAGCCTCGTCGGTGCCAGTGAGCCCTTACTTATCCCGTAGGCGGATACTTGACACTGTCATTTTCCCCAGTCGTTCTTGGTAATGAGAACATATCTGTTGTTTCGTGCTTTGCACGTTGTGTGGGATGCCGGTGATGGCATTGGACTCCTGAGAGGGTCGTGTTCTGGGGATGGCTTGACATCGATTTCCAGGGCATTGCCGCTCGTGAGTGAGCGTTGCGGGAATTTTGTTTCCCCCACCACTGTCTAAAGGATAGTGGTGTGTTGGCTCAGGAGGTGATTCCTGGTAGCGCCAACTGTACCGTTGGATGGAGTAGTTCTTCAGCGATGCCGTTAGCGTGGTGATTCGCTAGCGATGCCATTAGAGTGGTGATTCTCTAATGAAGGTCATTGGAGTGGTGATTCTGCAGTGATACCGTTGGGGTGGTGACACTTCAGCGATGCCGTTAGCGTGGTGATTCGCTAGCGATGCCATTAGAGTGGTGATTCTCTAATGAAGGTCATTGGAGTGGTGATTCTCCATTGATACCATTGGAGTGGTGACTCTCCAGTGATATCGTTGGGGTGGTGACGCTTCAGCGATGCCGTTAGCGTGGTGATTCGCTAGCGATGCCATTAGAGTGGTGATTCTCTAATGAAGGTCATTGGAGTGGTGACTCTCCAGTGACATCGTTGGGGTGGTGACGCTTCAGCGATGCCGTTAGCGTGGTGATTCGCTAGCGATGCCATTAGAGTGGTGATTCTCTAATGAAGGTCATTGGAGTGGTGACTCTCCAGTGACATCGTTGGGGTGGTGACGCTTCAGCGATGCCGTTAGCATGATGATTCGCTAGCGATGCCATTAGAGTGGTGATTCTCTAATGAAGGTCATTGGAGTGGTGACTCTCCAGTGACATCGTTGGGGTGGTGACGCTTCAGCGATGCCGTTAGCGTGGTGATTCGCTAGCGATGCCATTAGAGTGGTGATTCTCTAATGAAGGTCATTAGAGTGGTGACTCTCCAGTGATATCGTTGGGGTGGTGACGCTTCAGCGATGCCGTTAGCGTGGTGATTCGCTAGCGATGCCCTTAGAGTGGTGATTCTCTAATGAAGGTCATTGGAGTGGTGACTCTCCAGTGATATCGTTGGGGTGGTTCCCTAACGATGGTGTGCTTGACTAGTTACGATTAATGACGTTACGATCAACGATGTCTCGTGACGATGCTAGATGAGTATAGATGACTCTCGTATTTTTGCCTTGTCATGTGATGATGACTTTCCTGGTTTCGTTAGAATGGTGTTCTCTAACATTCGTCGTCGAGAATAGTGGTTTCCGGTGATAGCGACCTTGTTTGGTGTCGTTTGAGATTGTTCGTAGAATGCGCCTTCTTCGTGTTGTGTTGCACGATTGAATGTAATGTAAATTTTGTCTGAATTTTTGTGTGCTTATGCTTATGATAGTTGTTTGGTTGCTGCGATTGTTGTTTCGTGAGCGAGGTTTTTCAGACCTACCTTTTGACTCACCTTGTTTCTGATAATGATAGATGACTTGGAGGACTAGATGCAATGTTGTTATGGGCACTGTGAACAACCTTGCAGAGGTTGTGCATCAGCAAGCGACTGTAATGCATCAGATGGGCGAGAATCTTCAGCATGTAGCACAGAGTGTGCAAAGCAGTAGTGCGGTTACGTATAAGCGATTCATGGAGTTAGATCCTCCTGCTTTTATGGGTAAGACAGACCCTGAAGCTGCTGAGTCATGGTTACGTGAGATGGAACGTATTTTCCGTGTTCTGGATGTACCAGAAGAGAAGAAAGTGGATTTTGGCACTTATCGCTTGAAGGACCATGCTGAGAAGTGGTGGGACACTGTCTCTTCGGTCAGATTCAAGGACGCGACTGTTACGTGGGATGAATTCGTGGAAGTTTTTAACTCTGCTTATTTTCCTAAGCACGAACGCAGTAGGGAGATGCAAGAATTTCTGGACTTGCAGCAAGGAGCGATGACCTTATCCAATTATACTACAAGATTTCGTTGTTTGGAACGATATTGTCCGAACGTTTACGTTACGGAGAATGATCGAGCAATGAAGTTTGCTCGTGGTTTGAGGCCTACTTTGAGAACCAAGGTGTTCACTAACGGGCCTAAATCGCTCGAAGAAGCTATTGAGGTAGCTACACTGTTAGATGAAGATCAATCCGAGCACCAGGCTCAAGTTTTCACGATTGTGGTGGAGAAGAAACCTAGTGTGGTGGAGTCCTCGCTACCTACTAGAGGGCGGAAGCGTCAGAAAGTGCAGCAGAATGTCCAGCAGAGACGACCTCAACAATCGAATCGCCAGCAAAAGCAACCTCAGCGACCGGGAGTTGAGCGGAAGTGTCGGCAATGCGATGTAGATCACGCTTTTGGGGCTTGTCCTCGTTTCAAGGGCAAATGTTTCAAGTGTGGACAACCGGGGCATATTGCCAAGTTTTGTTTGGAGAAGCCTCCAACAGACTTAGTTGTTGCCGAGTAGGCGCAGTAAGGCGAGATCTGACCCTTGCATTATTGCTTGTTGTTTCGTGATTTCGCGGACGAAATCCCTTTTAAGGAGGGTAGAATATAAGACCCGTGAATTTCTGAGTGCTTTATTGTGTGATTTGAGTTGGAATGCATGTTTGTGCGTACTTGTGAAGTAGCACGTGATTTGATGAAATTTGTCTATGCTTTGTATTTTTGCCTTGTATTCGCGACCTGAAAATCGCGTAAATATATTGTGAAAGTAAGAAGTGTCTAATTCTGGACGAATTAGCTTCCAAGAATTTAAGGGTTAAATTATATTATATTTTTATGGGTTGTCCCCGAATTTGGGACTTATACGACGTAAAAACCTTGTCAGTGCATGCGAATTACGAGTTTTGACCCAAGTTTGAACCCGAATCTTAATACGCTTAATTCTTGCAATCGGATGAGAATTTCCTTATAAGACTTCATGCATTTCGTAGTAATTGAGGTTATAAACAAAACTGAAAGATTTAATTGGATTTATTTAGTGTTTTAAGGCATTAAATAAGTATTGTTTTGACACTTATTAATTGGCAATTTTTGGATCTTGGATCCGGGTCACTTAGAAGACCCAAACCCCTTGTGCGCCCTTCTAAGAGGACGAGTTTAGACTTGGTTGACCAGTTGGTTAAGGGTTTGACCAGCTGGATGGCATACTTGTAAGATTTTGCATGGCTTTTGAAAAATAGGCCACGATTGGCCCTTTTCTTCTTTTAAAGCTCATGATGAGCCTTGAAGCTCATCATGAAAAACATTTTTTTTTGATAAGGGGACCATGGGGTTGGCGCCCCATGGCATTTTTATTGTTTCAAAACAATTCAAATGCTAAAATCTGATTGGGTGAGCTTGGGTGGCTCTTTCGTAAAACTTTCAAACATTAAAGGTACTTTGCAATGGCATTTTTGAAAGATTTCTGAAATGTTTTAAAAGCTCAACATGCATTGGGCGTGGATACCCATGGGTGGGGCGTGGAGCACTCCAGCCCTCCATCTTATGAGTTTTAATCCTAGCTGTTCCTTTTTGTAAACCCTATGTACTTAAGGTTTCAAGAGAGAGAAAGAGAGGACCTCTTGGGCGATTTTCTTGGAGGAACCTCTCTCTCTTCCCCTTCTTCCTCTTCTTCTCCAAAACCGAGTGAGAGTGAGTTTGTGGGTGTGGGGTGGTTCCAGCCGTGAGCACCTCCTTCATCTCTTTAGTTGATTCAAAGCCGCGAAGGTGAGACACCTCCTTTTCCCTATGCTTAGTGTGGACTTCGGATAAGTAAATGCACCTTGTTTCATGCATTTTCGTAAGTTGCCAATACATGTTTTCCTTCGGATTTGTGGATGTTGAATGGATTAGATTGCATGCATAATGAATGTCCGGTTAAGTATGTTTTCAAGCTTCTTTCTCATGCATTATTGGCATTGTAGCTCAAGGCCATACGGTTTTTCACGTTGGCATGTTTATTAGTACTTCTTAAATCCCATTTTAGCATTTGAAAAGTGTGACTTGCAAGATAACGATTTAACCTTTCGTTTTTCTCAAAAGTCGGGAAATCTGGGTTTTGGGTCGCTACAGCTATGATCATTGAATGTATTATATAATAATCTATATTTAAATTCAAGAGAAGAATAAAATACATTTGGTGCTTTTATAAAATTTAAAATGAAATTAACTCTCAATATACCCTGACTATGGCCATTGGTATATATTTTGAGTCAATTTTAAGTTAAATTCTAATAAAAGAAGAAGATATTTAAGGAAAATATGATGAATTTTGAAAATGGATCCGGTGTTATTTCGTAAAAGAAAAAAATCCTAAGTTTTGTCCACACCCTGACTATGGCCATTGATGTAAATCATCAACTTAGGATTAATTTACCTCTTACGAAATGGTGCACGTGTCATTCGTGATCCCATTTATGAGATTTTTGAGAAATAAAGGCAAAAAGCATGGAAATAAGCAATTTATGATATCTACAATGCTCATTCTATCTAAAGCTTTGAAATATGAATTCCTCATTTCTACCTAATTTATTATAACTTTGAATTGCAAATATCAGAAATTTCTAGTCCAAGAGAGAAATTCAAACTTTTTATATCCTCCCTAAAAAAAAAAAAAGAGTTAGCACAGGATATTGAATTTTTAACACACAGATGTTATGTTTAAGAATTTGACATATTTCTATGTAGGCAATGCACATATGTGAAAGAAATACATATATATATATATATATATATATATATATATATATATATATAGAGAGAGAGAGAGAGAGAGAGAGATACGTATATATATATCCAAGCATGATATTTATATATATATATATATATATGCTCACATCCAATATGTGTGACATAAATGAATGATACCCACTATGCTGAATGTGAAGGGACTGTGTGTAAAATACAATGTAAGCCATACACAGGGATTTTGAAAATACATCAATGCAACATTAGTTAATGTAAAAGACAACTAACCATCATGGATCAAAGCAACATCAATGTAGGGAATTGAAATTACAGTGGGTGCTATGTGTAATGCTATGTGCAAGCAGTGGTGACAGTAGGGAATGAAGGATGTTAATAGGTTATACAACCAATATTAACAATGAGGTGGAGGTAGCTGCAGTAGCTGATGTGGTTACACAGCAAATGGCTGAAACATTGCTGCAAGGATGATGACAGAGGTTGTGTACGAGTGACAATGTGTAATGAAGCAATATTGTGCTGTAATGATGATGTTAAAAAAAAAATTATCAATATATAACATACAAGTGAAATAAAAATGCACAGATGCAGTATTTATGCACATTACAACAGATCCGCAGTGTTGTAGCAGTGTAGATGATGTGGAAATGTTGGAAACTAAACATGACAATTTACAGTGATTGGATGACTTATAGTAATTGGATGACTTACATTGATTTCTAATCAGACTTTACTTCTGATTTCATGGTAAACTGGTTTCAATAACTTGAAGATATCTTCACAAAATATCAACCGATCAATCTCAACAACAACATAGCTGATAAAACTCCAACACATTGAATGATAGGTGACTGTATTGTGTTGTATATGGTCACAAAAATAATTTCAACAGCAAAACACAGACAGAACTAGAAAATCAAACAAAGCATGCATGCAACTAACTAGACAGGAATGACATTGCCTACACAAAATCAAACGATTTCAATGTCGAAGACTGGAAAGATTCTTATCTGGAGTCCAGAAATTTCCATTATGAGGTAGGAGAATCTGTTGGTTAACTAGATTTAAGGGAGGGCACCTTTTTCTCCTTTTTGACAAATTCAAGAAATTCAGCAACTTGGCGAGCATATCTTTGCTTCAATATCTTTGCTGAAATCAACATTGGGTTCATAATCTAGAACCAAAGTCGGCACCTTTTGAATGCTAGCAGGCATATGGCTTCCTTCCAAATAAGATACATGATCTCTCATATCAGGATGCAGGGAGTTATCCATATGGAGTGGCAATTAACTAATTGATAACACCCCATGATTCCCACTCTGAAAAGGGAACAAACAGCTTTCGTGCTTTTCATGCAAGTCATGCAGATAGTCCAGTGATACGCCACCTTCTTCTGTTCTTTTCTTCAGCATCATTCGCTTATGGCAAGTGGCAGGACTAGCTCTCAGATATATAAAACCATCAGGGGTAAGTCCAGGAAGACAAGAAACAACAGGATCAAACCATGAATCATAGATACTGATCTCCATCTCATTCATCCAATTTGCTTTAGGCACAGCACAAACGAAAACCATTTGATAACTCTATGGTTCTGCATAGAAGGCATCCAGAATATTAAAGTGATCGGGTCCAGCATCCTGCCACTTTGAAATAGGCTCTGGAACTACTTCCACAAGATCACGCAATTCAAGTGTTTCATTGGCTATTCTTTGAAGGAATGTAGTCTTCCCAACACTTATGTTTTCCTTAACACAGAATGTTAACCTCTTATTCCGTGCAGATTTTTCATTGGAGTTTGAATTTGTCTCTTTTCACTCCTCATCAACACTCCCTTTTGCTTTTAGCGTGGTTTCTGTGAATGCAGAGTCATTGCTGACCCTCTCAAACACGGGAAGCCTCCCAGCAGGGCTCAAAAAAATGGTAGCGTGCCAATGGGGCATGACTTCCATGACTGGGCCACAGTCCATATTGCCTCTTCTTTGTTGGCAATTTTACTTTTGCTCTTTTGTCGATGCCTTTTCAGTAGTTCCAGCTTCTTCACTGCTTCATTGAGAGATGCCTTTTATTCAGAGTATAACTTCTTACCAACAGTGTCAATTTCATAAGTTTGCTTTGTTGTCTCAGTTCAAAGTAGACATGTAACAAGTTTTTCAATTTGTCTCGCAAAACAGCAACATACACGCCATTGCAATCTTATGATTTAAAACACATTTAAAAGTCATTTGCAGAATTCTGAGCCGCAAAAAGCATCAATTTTATCTAGAGTTGTCTCGAACATTACCAATAGTAAATCATTCCTTCTACGAGATAACCTTTTAATGGCACGTTTCCAGCCACCTCAGTCAACTAAATCCAATATGTCTATTTGCTGGTAGTCACCACAGAAATTTCTGATAACATCACTGCACTGCTGCAACTGCTGCAGATAGACTGAGAGCGATGCATGAATGGCCTTCAAATAATCCACCACCAATCAGAAGTAATGTTGGCTTTATGGAGAGGCTGTGCCATAAGCCTCTATATCCTCAATTCTAACCCCTCCACTGTTTCGAGCTTACTCCAACACGATTTGCACCGAATTCCAGCTTCAGTCAGGGAGGAATAACCTCGTCCAACGGTCCACCTGCAGAACGACACAGGAAGCAACAAAGAAAAGAAAAGGCCAGGTGCCAAGTTTGAATGTTAACGAACTGGTTCATTCCTAGGCCATTTTCAAAGCAATTGCTCATGCTTCACATTCCTCATTATAATAAAACCCTGGTGGAGCTAATTCCAATGTGCACGAACCTGTATGAATGTCCATATTTAGACATTGATTTTAAGACAAATATCACATCTGACTTATAACCATGAGGGTGTGAGTGTTGAGAGTGATTGCAGGAAACCACAACCGCTATGAGCCACTTATTGAGTGGGTCCTCTTTCCCTGCAGAATTTTTCACGATCACCACAACGCCCGACCAATGAAATTTTATCTCCAGTATGATGATTTACTTAGTTTATAGGTAACATTTCCAGAATGATCACTCATGTTTGACAAGAGTCTTCTCAGCAATGTCTTTTAGGTCATCTAACATCACCTGTTTGGAAATCATTATGAACAATAAAAACCGCTCACAACATTCAATCATAGGATAATATTATGGCCTCAAAATAGAACCTAGAGTACAAAACCAACAGGGAAATCTACTGGAAATGACTATAACATCACAGGAAGACAATTAAATCACGCTGTATGCGAAGAGCAGATTCCATCAATTCGAGGCACCACCTGATTCTTTTTTGCTGAAAGACAACCATGTATCTGCCTTGCTTCAATTCACCCATGCTTGAAGTCTTGTCTTCCGGAAAATTTTCGGAACAGGAGTAGTAATATTACTACCAATGTCATAAGATGCAGGAACAGGGGCCCTATCATTACAAGAAAGGTCGCAAGGCAACTAGGAAATTGAAACTTAGAAGCAATATTTAAGATATAGATAGTAACTCGAAAATCAATGAAAGAATCAAACACAACCTATGATCCAAAGGAAACCAAATGCAACCTATATTATAACACTCAAAATGATCTGATCACGAACCTGTATGATCCTACGAAAGAAAATCATGAAGGAGATATCACAGTGATATTTACTGAAGTGAAATAAAAGAACAGGTGGGGATGATGCGTGAATGATAATGCTGGGAGTGAATCACAACATCAATGCTGCTATATAAAATGAAAACAAATAAATGGAGCTGGAGACATCAACCGATAATCCCAACCAGAATGGAACATAACAGGCAATCGACCTTCATAAGATGCATAATAATAGTAAAAAAAAAAAATGCAAACAAGAAATTAGAAAATGGAAGGGAAGTCAATACGTATACAAGGGATCCTAATAAACCAGAAATGATAAGCTTAATTGAACAGGCCAGAGAAAAAGAAAATGCGATTAAAATTTATTTAGCAGAGCGAGTGATCAAATGCTATTTAAAATCGAAGGCCAAATATAAGACAAACCACCCGATGTAAACATCTACAGTAAAGGGGAAATGAAAGAGCACAAGAAGAACAACAGTATACATAAAAAAAAAGGAACAGGATGTAGAAAACAATCTAAATAGAGGACGAATGCTGAAGATAGAGGAGAATAAATTTTGTTATAAAATAAAAGGAATATCGAAACCTGAAGGTTCCTGTTGATTTTGCGTAGGGTGGGTCGATCCTGCTATGGGCAGGTCGAGCCCACCATTTTGCTTTACGAAGAAAAGAAGAAAGTCGAACAAAAATCAAAAGAAGAGGAGAAAAAAAACCCAGACGATGTTATGAAAGGGAAAGGGTATTTCTAAAAAAAAAAAAAGATTAAAAGAGTAAGGAGTTACTTACCTGCAACTGTAGGTGCTTCGTAGTCGACTCCTTTTGGTTAGATGAAAGAAGAACTCAGGAAATAAGAAGAAAGAGAAGAAGAGGGAGAAGAAGAGGAAGCGTGAAAGAGGGGTGCTGGGGTGAAGAAGCGGTCCCGAGAAGAGGCCTGGATGCCTCTTCTTATAGAAGAGGTGGAAGGATCGAGAAAGGGGTTTTAGGGTTTGCAGTTTGTTAGAGATGGATGGAGGAGGAAGGCGTGCGATCGAGGGTGGAGAGAGAGGTGGTTTCAGTGGGAAATGGAGGTGAGAGAAAGGGAGAGGGGCGAGAGAGGCGCCAGCCGGCTGGCCTCCTTCATTCCTTACGAAGGTAAAAAGCCCTAAAAAAGTTTTTTTTTTTTTGCAAAAAGACCCCCTCCCTTTGATTTTCAAATTTTTACAAAAAGGGGGTTCCCGAGGTTTTTAGCAAAATTTAATTTTCAAAAAGACTCAAAATCATTTGCTTTTTCTCGTAGTTTTTCCAATTTTTTGGTTTCTTGTGTTATTTCCATTTTTTTGTATTTTTAAGTAGAAAACCTAGGATTTGTGAGAAAATAAGGATTAAAACTATTTTTTTTGTGTTTTTGCAAAATATTTACAAAAGGGAATTTTTCTGAGAACTAAAAGCTATTTTGAGAAAATTTCTTCAAAAATGGGTTTTGATCCGGATTTTGAGGAAATATGGATTTAAAGTACTGGATTCGGATCCGGAGTTTATTTGAATATATCAGTATGGATTTTAATTCAAAAAATCTGAAGAATGATCAAAATCTAGCTTTTGGTTTTCTCAGAAAATGAAACCAGGGGCAAAAAGGTTATTTTTACCAATTTTTGAAAAATTTGGGGTGTTCACAGCTTTGACGAAAGCTTAATTTCTCTTCAAAAGTTTGTTTTGCAAACACCTCCTTTTCAGGGAAGAGAGGAGTATTTTCCATTTCCCATTCAGGTAAGGGCTAAGCCTGAGTCTCTCTTTTTGGGGAAAAAGAGAGGAGAATTTTCGTCACGAATGTGCAGAGCCAGACCTCAAACGCTCTCTTTTACCAAGGATTTCAAGAACATTTTGTCAATTTGTCATTCAATTACCTGTTGATTTCAGAATTTTATTGCAAAAATCTTTACCTCAGTTTACCTTCAGCATTACTTCTAAAAGAGTGAAGCTTTTGCGAAGAGAGATTCAAAATTCAATTTCTTTCTATTGGCTAACCAAAAGGACGAAGGATAAATCCTCGATATGGCCAGAAAAGAAGATTCAATATTTTTGCAAAGCCACAAATGATTGATATTGATCGCAGTCAATGGCACATCTTTAAAGACCATTCTTGTAAAGACGAGGCAGTGGAAATATCCTGAGCGCTAGAAAAAGAGAGCATTCACCCAAGCCTTGTCTCCTCAAAATCACCTAAGCTGCAATTAAATATCCGCAAAGGGGATCTCTCAATTGTCGCCAAGATGAAGGCGAATTAAGCAAGTAGACCCCCGGAGCCAAAGAAGATTTGAAACATCTCCAAGATGACGAAGTTTGTGACGGATCCTTCCAGGGAAAGTCCAAAGCACTGTCGAGATGAAGGCAGATGCAATGAACCTCCCGACAATCCCTGAAAGATATTTAATTTCAGCTATCATCTAGAGATCTCTAACCCATGAGCCAATATTGTCAAAGAAGGATCAGAACATCTCCAAGTTGAAGGAGTTTGTGACGTACCCTTCCAAAAAGAGAGCAAGAGAGGAAAAAGAAAGAGAGAAAAATCAAGACATCTCCAAAATAGAGGATGATGTAATAAACTCTCCCGAAGCCCAAAAGAGTGCAGAAGGATTATCATGAGAGAAACTCCCAGGATATCAAACTGCCAAATCTATCAAGAATCTTCTTTAAATTTGTGAAATTCTATTAACAATATCCATTCATCAATTGCTTTCATAATATCAAATTCTCTTTCCTGTTCATATCAAGGAAATTGATAGCTTCCTTGAAGAAGGTCAAGCGCAAGCAATTTGGATTCCAAATCTTGATTCTATGAAGTCAATCTCGTTTGGAGGTAATACTTCAGGTAGAAAAGAAGGAATACTTTACAACAATATGCACCATTTTCAAATACTTTGAATCAACAACAGAATTCTCAATATTTTGACAATATTTTCTAGCTATCCCGATGTGAAGTGAGAGCTTGATGTCTGTTTTCGATACATCCTGACACCAATCCCTCTTAAGGACCTGATTCCTTCCCTTCTTTTATAATTTGAAAGCATGAGCTCTCAGATTCACACACTTCCCTGTGTCCCCACTGTCCCACCATAGACAGTCCAAATTCGGTTCGAGGTCGAACCACCAATCATTTTCTCGCAAAAGGCCAGTTCAAAAGCTAATTTAGTCTCAGAAATGAGGCGCCCAAGATCAATCCCTTTTCAAGCTTTAGGGACCCCATTTTCCTTCCTTTTGTAAAAACCTTGTCGGATTTATTGTGCAAAATCTGAAGGTTCCATTATGGTCTCTTCTTTCGAGGACTCCATCCATTTTCCGCTCGATCAGGATAAGGGTACAAACCTGAGCCTCATTTGATGAGGTATTCCATTTTCCGCCCGATCAGGATAAGGGTACAAACCTGAGCCTCATTTGATGAGGTATTCCATTTTCTGCCCGATCAGGATAAGGGTATAAACCTGAGCCTCATTTGATGAGGCATTCCATTTTCCGCCCGATCAGGATAAGGGTACAAACCTGAGCCTTTTTTGAAGAGGTATTTCATTCTTCCGCCCGATCAGGATAAGGGTACAAACCTGAGCCTCATTTGATGAGGTATTCCATTTTCTGCCCGATCAGAATAAGGGTACAAACCTGAGCCTCCTTTGAAGAGGTATTTCATTCTTCCGCCCAATCAAGATAAGGGTACAAACCTGAGCCTCCTTTGATGAGGTATTTCATTCCGCCCAATCAGGATAAGGGTACAAACCTGAGCCTCTTTGAAGAGGTATTTCATTCTTTCACCCAATCAGGATAAGGGTACAAACCTGAGCCTCCTTTGATGAGGTATTTCATTCTGCCCAATCAGGATAAGGGTACAAACCTGAGCCCCATTTGATGAGGTATTTCATTTTATGTCCCATCCATGTTAAGGGCAAAAACCTGAACTTCACTCTCGCAGAGTGAATCTTTCTTCATTCTCCATTTCATATCTACCATCTTCATCAGGGCTAATTTCCTCACACCCAATCAGATCCTTCTAACTGGGGCATTTTATATAACCCAAATTGGGTGTGTTTTTCTTTGCCACTAAGCTCGGCCATAAGCCAACTTAGTAGCAAAGAGGGGCATATGTAAACACCCCAAATTTTCACTCACCTTCCTGATATCTCCATCAATCATCACATTTCAGTTCTCCGAAATCAATGAAGGGCAAAATAGTCATTTTCTGAGATTGAACCTTGTAGAAAGTCCTAAATTTCATTCTCGAGTCTCAAAATTTCTCTATTTAGACTCAGAAATATCTTCAAACTGCAAAATTTCAAAATCCTACTCTTGACAAGAAGCTAGAATTTTCAATTCCTAATTCAGAGGGGCATTTCAGGAAACATGTCTTTGCATAGCATTACATGAACATTTCACACCATTTCACTGCACAACATGTCATTTCGAGGTCCAGAACTCTCGATTTCAAATCCTCAATCCAGATTCGGGTTTTAACCCTTTTTCAAAATTGATTTCGAAACCCTGGGTCTTTCAAAATTGCCAATTCTTCCCATTTTACCCCCAGGACTCCAAATTACAAAAGTTTTCTCAAGAAAAAAAATTGGTTTCATTTTTTTTTTTTTTAAATACTTTTCAGCCCCAAAAAGGAGCCATCGTGAAACCCTAGCTGAGTTTTTCACTTTACCTAAGTTTTAGGTAAAGTGAACTCACAATTCTTCTTCAAAATGAGTCAGCCGCCCCCTTTTCCTTCAAGGATTGACGACCTTTCAAAAATTTGTTGGAAAATTTTAAATGTTTTCAAAATCCAGTTTAGAAGATTTCAAAAATGACCAATTTTTTTGGAAAACCTGCTGATGATCTTTAAAAGGGGACGATTTGGAGCATCCAAGGAGGTGATCGGCCATTTCCTTGACCCCAGCTCCCAATCCCCCTTTTTTATCATTTTCTTTTGCTGCTACAGGAGAATAAGGCCCCAATCTGCAAATTTTTTTTAGGAGGGAGAAGAAGAATCGGTGGCCCAACTCTTCGACTCTTTCGCTCCCCTTTTCACTAATCCCCCTGGTTTTCCCTCTCTGTTTCCACCTCTCAGTCAGCCTCATCAAGACCGTCGGCTTCCTCCCTCCTTCAAGGAAGTTCCAAAGAATCTGCCAGACATAAGGAGGAAGGGCCCTCTTCTGGTTGCCAATTCTGAATATTGAGGTCCATCTCAACACTCCAGTTTCCAGGAGCCAACATCCGAGAGGTGTGCAGTTTGCATAATCAGGTAAGGAACCACCTTCTGTCTTTATTGGCAGGCCTCCTGAGAAATTGTATCCCATCGTTTCCATTGGGGCAGACATACGCCCAACCCTGTTCATCTAAGCATTTTGTTAAACCTTAAGGTTTTACAGCAGCATAGGGTTGCCTCATTACCTATGCCTGCGAACTTGGTAAATATGCATCACATTCATCTCATAGGAGTTATAAAACTTAGTTCATCTGTTGAAGTAGTATGCATACATGGCGGTCTCATACATTGATGAGCGATGATGCCTCGCAATGGCATCATCACCTCCCCTGAAGATCATATTTTCTGAAATCGGCATTCTCTTTTATGATATTTTACAACACTAAAAACGCCATGGAATGGCATTTGGTTTCAGTTTGTGATTTTTTTCTAATTCATATTTATATCACACCATCCCGCATAGTTCCATTCATGTTATTTATTTTACAAAATCTCCATTTCCTTAACATTTCAGTCTCTGCAAATCCAGTGAACGAGATATCAAATGATATCACTTTCATTATTTTTTTGGCAAACCTGTTACTTTCCATGTTGCCTCATATGTTTGATGTTAACCTTGAATTTCATGTATCCCATCGGTTTCTACCCCTTCGCATGGTTCTTAAAAAGGGAGCATCTGCATATCACGGTCCCAAACGATATCCTTATGGATTCATCATACAGAAATGGCGCCAGTAACCTGGGCGCAACATCTAAATCTGACAAGAATCTTAATTTCAATTCTTTATGATGCCTTAGTATACATTATAGTGGTCATTAAAGACGCCTGTATCTTGGGGTATCCCATATTCTTTGTTCTCAAGAGCTTATCTCCTTAGAATCTTACTGTTAATTGCAGATATCGGTAGCCTATGTCATGTACAATAACATTTGTGTTTTAGCATAAATCTGCTACAATTTCATTTTCGGTATTAATCCCCTCACCTGTAACTGAATTCATGACTGTTATTCAGAATCAGTATTCATTACTATTTGTTTATATATAGGTTGCTTAGATTCTGATATTTCATTACCCCAACAGCTATGTTTGAAGTTCTCCATCTTGATCATATCATTATGCATCATCTAATAGATCTAATGCCCACTAATCTGCTTGTTACATTGGGTTGGAGTGATTGGTGGCTGTAACTGATTTGTTATGTATGATATAATGACCTGAGTCACCATTTATTACAGTAAGGTTATCCCAATATATGAAAGTCTGGATTGCTGTTCTAAGATCTCAGATTGATCTATTTAATATTTGGATTCAATCTAGCATTTGGAGGGTCTTGTATACACCAGTCTCTAACTCCATATGTTGTTCATTGGAGCTGATATTCCCAGTTGTTGGAGGACTGGAACTCATGATTTAGGTATAACTACATCAGGTCGTCCCTTTGTAAGATGATCTCTCATATTCTTGTATGTCTTATAGCTGAGCTCTAAGTCTAAGATGGGTCGTTATTTATTTTCAGTATATTTGTTGTAAATGTTTAGGTCGTTCTGTGCATGACTCTATCTTTGTTCTAAAACATTTTCTGCATATCAAATATCAATCGCCATATTGGTGGCTGCAGGGTGATATCGCCATCACTCATGGACTCCATGGAAAATCGTCAAGCAGGGTCACCTGTTATTGTCTTCCATAGCTCATTTGTATGAGTCCAGCACATCGTTATGAATGGTACCTATACATAACACATATAAATTTTATCATTAGGTCTACTATCAACTATAATGATATCCATATTTCCCTGTACATTTTCTTTCACATGTGTACTTAAAAAGGATATTATCATATACTTTTAGGTAGAGGTGATTTCTATGTATATTATGACCTAGTTATTCTCCTATATATATTTTATCTAATGCAAAACTTAAGTGTTTAGATCCATATCTGAATAGTTCTCTTTTTAGTTTTAGCATGGCTTGAGGATGTTTCTCACCTATATTCTGAATCATTTTTTTTTCTCATTAACCCATATGTTTCTACTGTAATGCATGTAAAATCAACTGTGCCTTGTCACCAACCTTGAACTTTCAATCGTCTCTCTACATATTGTACTTCTTGTTTCAATTCTCATTTGCAGAGAAATCTGAAGGATGCTGACTCTTTTAATTCTGTATTTCTTTTTCTTTTGCATTTATTTTACTTTATGCCAGAGATGTAATAATCAAAATTTGGAATAATATTTACTTTTACTGCTTAGATTAGGATACATATCATGTAGTTTGATTCCTGTAATATCCTGACTATGTGGTTCATGCATTGCATTTCAAAATCACTATGGATGTACACGAATGGAATGTGCACCAACTTTAAAGGAGTTGATGAACTCGGTGAAGTCCAAATTTACGGCCCTAGTCGGAATATGGACGAGACCCAGATTCAACATCTTTCTACTAGTCATATAGAGCCAACACTCTTAGGCTATCTTCAAAATTGCACATCATATTTTTAATTTTGTAAAATGTTGTGAATTAAATCAATTAAACTCTGAACATGTTCATGGCCACAGTCAGAATTTGTGAAGAATTTACTTTGGCTTAATACACATTTTTCCAACAAATTTCTCAAAAAATCTTTCCGGATATCTTTTCCAAAGTGCATTCATACATTCAGATCATCTGCATCATGGCATCATCTGCTTTTCTCTTGATTTTTTCAAGAAAATTTCACTCCATGGAAATTGATTCCTCAAGAAACTCTGAAAATTTTTGAAGTTGGATTTCCCAAGTCAAGTTTTCCCGTGATTTTCCCTGGAAAATGTTATTTTCTTAAGATTCATTTTCAAAAAGAATTTCTCATCTTTTCTCAAAAATCAAAGTTGATTTTCAAAAACTTCAAGGACAATATTCTCAGGATTTCAATTTCCTAAGTTTTGATTTTCCCTCTCCAAAGAGTTTTTCAATAAATTTCAATCATTTTCCAAAGAAAATTTTTAAAGTTAGGATTTTCCTGACAAATATTTTCCTTTTCAAATGCTCATCTTTTCTCAAGAGCTCTTTCCATCTTCCCAGGATTTTTCATCCATTCAGGATTTTCCCAAATCTTTATAAACTTTCTTGTGATTTCAAATTTCTTTCATCAGAGTTTCCTGAGAGATTGATTTCCATCTTTTTCCTGCGAAATACTTTTCAACTTCAAAGCATTTTCTGAGCATACATCATATTTTCCAACTTGCATTTTTCTAAAATTTCATAGCACATGCCTGAATTTTTTGTACATTTAGGATAGAACACGATTTTGATGATTCAGCTAAATCAAGCACAATTGTGGTCCTTGGTTCGATTACCCCTGTTTAAGGCGACAGAAACGGTTGCACCTCGTACCGACAGGTCGAGCCCCATCCTATGGATTTTTCCGCTATTTTCGAAAATGGAGGCGAGTATTTCAAAACAATTTTTAAAACTCTGGTCAAGTTTGACTCGCGAAAGCATTTTCCTCTCTCTCTCGCAGGGAAGAGAAGACAAAAAGTTTTGCGACGATAATAGTGGTTCTTGCGACATGTTTCATCAAAGGCTAGTTCATTCAGGTTTAACAGTAAGAAGCCAAAGAAGACCATTCAGTGTCGAGCATTAATCGAAAAACTACATCAGGAGGAGATCATTTGGGATTACTTTGACAGGTGAGAATTAGTTTCTTGTTACACTTATGCTCGCAGCAAGCGCTATAGATTGCTTGGCCCTTTCTTCTGTGTCGATTATTAGCCAAAAAGATGTCTCAGACAGTTTTCACAGCGGTAGGTTCGCACCAACACTTACTTCCCGACGGGTAACATGCCAGAATTCAATCTACAATCAAATCAGTGGTCTGGGGCATACCATGTAACCAAATATACTTGGGATTCCTTCATTTCTCTATCTGTATTTCCGGGATCAAATGTATCTTCTGAATATTAGGAGTGGTGACAAACTGTCTGCCCACCCTCTCTTTGTCCTTGAATTTACATCAATAAAAGTTTACTTTTGTTCTACTGAAAAGCTTTTTTTTTGGCCAAAATTCTATTCTTTTAATGGTCACAATTCTAGTGACGACCTCATCCCTGGTAAATGGGACATTCTTCCTACTTCTCTTTAACATCTTTTATCATGGTTGACGACCTCACCTAGGTAACAAGGCACATTTCTCCGTTATCATAAAATGGTAACACAATTATCACAAGTCTTGTGATGACCCGATCCCGGGTAATGGGATAATCTCTTAAAATTGTCTACCAAAACCCTTCATTCTTTCCTCAAAAATTGTGGTTTTCAAAAAAGTGTCTTCCATACCCTAACCATTCCCGTATTCTATAGGAAGACTTTGGCATCTCAAGATGGTTCAGACATGAACTGGCAAGCTGACTGTCCAGCAACACAGTGACAGTGAGAAAGAATAAATAAACTCTCCTAGGCTATCCAGGGGACATGACTCAGGAGAAGAAAGTGATGTTGATCCTGCCATGTACAAAGTGTTTCAGAAGATTATGTTGAAAATGATGGCTGAGCAGGCTAATGCTGGTCCAAAGAAAACCACAACTAAAAGCAAAATCAAGAAGAAACCCAAGAAAAAGCATGTCAAGATCAGTAAACAGAAAATACAGCATGACAACACTTCTGAGAACTCAGAATCAGCAAAAGAGGACTCTGAAGAAGATGAGCAATTGATGTATATCCCAAAGCATCTGCGACAATCTAAGAGGGTAGTTGAAGAGCCTGTACCAGTAAGCAGACCCAAGTATGGGGCCCCCGCGAAAGATCCGATCCAAGCACTGACCAAAATAGTCAAGGATCTGCAAATCCGAGACAAAGGAAAGAAATCATACACCAGGCAAGACTTCTACCTCAGATTGGAAGGGGATAACAATCTGGAGAACCTCCCCATGAAGTTCATTAAGTTCGACGAAACTGGTGATCCCAAGGCCCATTTGGCAATGTTTTTCGCAGAATGCGCCAGGTTCAGCGAAGATAACCCCGCTCTCTTCCTATGCTTCCCCCGCAGTTTAGAAGGCATAGCTGCCAATGGTATGCCGAGCACGTCAATCTCATTGAGTTGAAAGATTTTGACAAGGTTGTTAACATGTTTATTGAGCACTTTCTATTCAATACAGAAGCTCTGCCTACACTCAATCACTTGTACAACCTCAAACAGGAAATCAATGAAAAGGCCAGAGATTTCATCCACAAATGGAGAAGTATTTGTAACAAAATGAGGAATCCCATCTCTGAGGAACATGCCCTCCAAATTATCCTCAACAACTTCTCACAACCTTTGAAAAGCCTCATTTTTCCATACCCGTCCAAATCGTTCATTGAACTGACAGAACGAGCAGAATGACTCAAAATGAGAGTAGAGAATGGAATATATGAAGGCATCACTCTGGCCAAAAATGCCCAGGATCAGAAAAAAAAGGCACATTTTACTTATTCAGCCGACACTCCGGGCGACAACCAGGGCAGTAGCAGCAAGAATGGTAACAACAGTGGCACGAAGCCTGATCAGAACAGAGGAAGAAAAGGAAAGTTCTTCAAGAACAGTGATAAGCCTCTCTTGAGTGGTCCTCAACAAAAAGGGGATCTTCAGGAAAATCCTAAACATATCAATTGGACTAAGGATCGCAAATTTACTCCTTTGGACCAGCCTTTGGAAAAAGTTCTGGAATATCTATTGTCCCACGGAATGGTTAAACTTCCCAAAGTTACAGATCCACCAAATATTACATCCAATATTACATCAAATTTAATAAAAGAAAATAACTAAGTCTTCTTTTTTAATGTTCCTGCAAAACTAGAGAACAATGTTAGCACAAAAATGTAGGTTTTTCTGATATTATCCAAAAACATTGAAAATTATCGGATATTATTCAGATATAAACACAAATTTATACTCCCTTTGATATAAACATGAGAAATAAGTAATAAAATTCAAAAATAAACTTAGAAATTCGAAATTGGGATCAAAATGACCAAAATGCCCATGATGACCTTGAAATCTGGGTTTTCTAAAAGAATTTTTATAAAATTTGGAAATTTGAAAATAAAATAAAATAAATCGAACATAATATGATGAAATATGATAATATGCATGAAAATTTAGAAAATTGAAGTTTGGAATTTCGAAATTGAGGTCAAAATAACCAAAATGTCCCTGATAACAAGACTATGGCCTTGAAATCGGGATTTTTTGAAATAAATTTTGCAAAAATGAGAAATTGAAATGCAAATGACATTGAAATTAACCATAATATGATATGACATGCTTATTTACATGATAAAAGTCCTAAAGTGGCAAAAATATCACAAAATATCAAATTTAACTTGATTTTTGCTTGATTTTCGCTCCTGGATTTAAAAATAAACTAACATACAAAGCAAATGAACTTGGATTTGAGCCAAATTTAGCATGGAAACCTAGACTAACCCTAAAAACATAATGGAGCTCAAGATTTTATTTTTTTTGTTATTTTTTTAATGTAGAAAATAGCTAAAAATCCTAAAAAATCAAGATTTTGCCTAAAATACTAATTCTAAATGAGATTTCGGGTGCTAAACTTCCATAAAATTTCCCAAATTTTTTGGGGTGACAGAGGACAGTTAGGCAAATATTTTTTGCATTTTACACATTCTAGTTTTGACCTATGGTCGGAGCTGGAAAGCTCCGGCAAGTCGGATCGGAATCCGGCGACTCTAGGATTTAGAGCAGACAGACGGGTTTCAGAAGAAAATGTGGGAAAAATAGAAGACAAATGTGAAAATGTCTGAAATTGTGAGAAAACATCCCTGACAAACAGAGTAAAATTTTATATTTTTACAGTATTGGGATTCGAGTTATGGTTTGGAAATGATTACACTGTTATCAGAGGTTTGAATCTCTGAAATTCTCAGGCATGAGAATTTGTCAGACAGAAAAGATAAATCCGAGGAAAATATTTGGACAATACCAAAAATTCCCAAATTTTGGGAAATGACAGGTAAATAGGTTAGGAACAACTTTTATTTTGAAAGTTTTTGTATTCGAGGTACGGGTTGAGCGGACACAGCACATTAGGGTCAGTCTATACCCTCATAAGGAAAAATCAAGGTTTTCCCAGAGGTCTAGGAAAATTGATTTTTAACAGAGGTCAAATATACTTGTAAAAACCCCAAAATTTTTAGACAATTAGTATATTCCACCGTGAATCTACTGTAATTTTTAAAGGGAGATTCCAATCTTCCATCTAGGAGATCTTGGGAGCTTTTGTCTGCTAAAACAAAAATTAAAAATTTCAGAGGACAGAATACCCAATTTAGGGTTTGATTTGCTAGGAGGGGTTCCAAAACCCAAATTAATCTAAAATTTTGGCAGAAAAGAAAAGACATGCAACTAAAGATATCACAATTTTTTTTTTGGATTTTTGAAACAAAAATCATACATGCAATAATGATGGGATTCTGTACAAAATCAAGATCATTATGATACTAAGGTGATAAAATAGACTAAATAATAAACCTAAAACATGTATCTAGCATGGAAATCAATAAAACAAAAGTCAACCAAAGGGGGTATGAACCCTATTTTAATGTGGCTATAGGAAGGAAAAATCCTACCCATGTATCAGGTGGATCCTCCTTATATAGCTTGGATCATGAGAGATAAATGGTTTCAACAATATAAAGAAAATAACAACATTATTTTGGCTAAAATCAACATAGTCTAATGAAATAAATTGGGTTTTACCTTGGGTTAACTTGAGCTGGCTGGAGGCTGAATGACACCAACAAAGAGGGCTGCAATGGCACACCCGTTGGGGATGCACTTGCTGCAGCGACTGGAGCAATGAAGGGCGTCTTCCTTGTGTGTGTGCTGGGTGTCAAAGGGAGGAGGACTGAGAATGAATACTTCTTGATAGGAGCTGAAGGTGGTGGTGGTGGTGAGCAATGGAAGGTGTCATCTGCAACAATGGCTGGAGATGCTCCTTGGTGGCTGGCGTGAAGGAGGTGGCTGGGCACCGGCTGAAGTGTTTCAAGGTGGAAGGAGGTAGATGCTCTTGCTTGGCTGGAATAGCTGCCAAGATGATGATGGTGCTGCTGCTTTGGAGGTGGTTGTAGCACCAAGACCGAGGCTGATGATGGTTGGAGTAGGCTAAACTTGCAGAGGTTGAATATGGCTGCAGCTAATGGGAGAAGGTAGGGTGATAAGAGAGAGAGAGTTGCTGAGCGTGAGATGAGAGTTGCCAAGGCAGCCGTGTAAGTCCCCTTTTTTCTCTCTTTTTTCTTCTTGAACTTAGAAAAAATAGCCAACACTTAGGGTTTAATGAGAGGGAGGGGGTAATGAATGAAACTAGAGGGAAGCAGCCGTATGAGTGTGGAAATAGAAAGAGAGTAGGTAAGAATGGGGAAAGAAGGAAGGGAAGGAAAAGGAAAGAAGAGGGGAAGAAGGAAAAGGAAAGAAGAGGAAGGAAAGAGGGCGAAGAAAGGAAGAAAAGAGAGGAGCTGGAAGGGTCTACGTGGATGGGAAAGGAGAAGGAAGAAAAAAGAAGAAAAGAAAAAGAAAAGGAAAGAAAGAAAAAAAAAAGGAAAAAAGGAAAAAAAAAAGGAAGAATAAAGGAAGGAAAAGAGAGAAGAAGAAAAGAGAAAAAAAAAGAAAAGGAAGGAAGAAGTAGAGGAAGAAAGGAAAGAGAGTGGGCTAGGGGGGTCGACCCCCTAGTGGGTCCCACTTTAGGCAAAATAAGTAAATAAATAAAAAAAAGAGAATAAAGAAAATATTTGTTTTCTTTATATATATATATATATATATATATATATATATATATATATATATTAAAAGGAAATTGCAAATGGATGGGCCATCTCAGAGCAGATCCAAATTTTAATTTTGAAATTCATTTTGAAGATTAGAGGGGTAAAATAGTCTTTTCAAAAAATTTCCAGACGAAATGAGCTATTTTTGGTAGTTTTTGAAATGAGCTCGGATTTTGAAGTTCAATACCTTGTTGCGAAACAAATCTAGTGTAGAATTTGAAAATTTGAGTTTAAAAGAAATTCAAATTGTTTTTCTCGAGAAAATATTTCCAAATTTAGAATCCTGGGGGTAAAAATGTCAATTTTGGAAACCCAGGGTTTGAAATTGATTTCTGAAAACTTTTAGAACTCAATGTGGATTGGAATTTATAAAAGTGGAGTTCTGGACTTCGAAAATGAAATGAAATATGGTGAAATGTTATGAAATATTGAGAAATGATATGAAATGATGAGAAATGACATGAAATGATATGTGAAATGCAAACCCTGAATGAGGAATTTGGACATTAGACCCCGATTGGCAGTTGTACTTAGTTCAAAAAGTGTTAAAATTGACAAAATTTGCAAAATGGTTCGAGAAATGGTTTTCGGGCTCTACCGGGCCAGAGTGAGACTGAAAATTAGGGTTTGAGCTGAATTGAACTGAAATGAACTGGATTGAGCTGAGTTTTAGAGTTTCAGAACTCAACTGGACTGACCAGACACTGTCTCAACTGACCTTTCTGACTAAATTTTCAAGAAAAGCTGCCATTTTTAGAGAAATGGTGCGGAATGGTCACTGGAGTGAAGTGAATCACGAATCTGAGCTGTGTTTGAGCTAGAACAAAAGTCAGTAGTACTGAGATAAACTAAAATCAAAGCTCAAACACTAGCTTAATTGACCAGACTCAACTCAATTTCAGCTGAAAGAGCCGAAACGGGATCTTGGACACTTGGAAATGGTTTTGAACTGAAACTGGAGCACTTGAACTCCTGATGAGCTCAAGTTAGACTTTGAGGAATTTGACTGACTGTAAATGACTGACTTGAAGACAATTGGCTTAGATTTGAGTGAGAAATGAGCTCATTTCTGAAGAAATGATTTCATTTTGGCAGGAATTGTCAGAAATGAAAATGGTTTGTTCATTGTGAGCTCGGGTGAGCTCGAAATGACTTATATTCTAACTGTTCTGAACTGACCAATGAGCTTGGTTGACTCTGACTAACCAGGGGTCGGGATGACCTAGGGGTAAAATGGTAATTTTCCTAATAAAAGTGGGTAAAATGGTAATTTTCTGACACAAACTTGGGGTTGGACTCCTACACTGACCTAACAGGGTTTGCACTACACGAGGGGTGTGTTTGAAAATGGATGAAGAAAAATTGGGGTGTTTACACACCGAACACTGCTTTGTCTTCAAAAACATCGTCCAAGACTGTATTGATAAAAAGATTCTGGTGGAAGACGAAGAAGAAGATCAGTCAGCCGTCCTGACCTAGCTTTCCCGAACCATGCCAAAGTTTTCTGCTTTCTTTCTTTTTCAGTCGTCTTATAGGGGCAAGTCAGTTCTAGTCTTTTGTGACCTTTGGCCAAAAACTTGTAAATATTTCAGTCTTTGATATCAATTTTGCTTATCAATGAAATGTCAATCTTCTTCATACCTTTGATGATTCAATGTCTCTTTCTTCCCCGTTATACTGGGGCATTTTATTATTATTAATATTTTATAAAAAAAATTATTTTCAGAAAACTTGTTTGCAGGCAGGATCAAACACTTTTTTTTCTCAATTTTTATCAATTTTCATTAATCTTTTTGTCAATCTTTATCAATTTTATCAATTTTTATCTTTCTTTATTAATTTTATCATTTTTTTCCATTTTTCATCAATTCTTTCAAATTCTTTTTCCCTTTCAGGTTAAGGGATAAACCTGAACCTTGGCCTTCGAGGTATTCTTTTTCCCATTAAGGGATAATCCTGAAACCTCTCATAGGAGCAATAATGCTACATATGAGAATTTTTTTTCAAGATAAATTTTCATCAATTTCCTCAATTTTTCTTTATTTTTCTCAATCTTTCATCAAATTCTATCTCTTTCTATCTTCTAAAATTTTATTGTTCCCCCGTTCAAGATAAGGAGTTAATTCTGAAAATCGGACCACATACAGCTAACTATGCTGATCCATCTAAATCATAAATCATAAAACTTCCATTTTCCTTCTAAATTCAAGTCTCAGGTTATCTTTTCACAAATTCCTTTGTTCCCTTTCAGGTTAAGGGATAAACCTAAACCTCGGCCTTCGAGGTATTCTTTTTCCCTTTCTGGTTAAGGGTTAAACCTGAACCTCATCCTTCGAGGTATTCTTTTTCCCTTTCAGGTTAAGGGTTAAACCTGAACCTCAGCTTTCGAGGTATTCTTTTCCCTTTCAGGTTAAGGGATAAACCTGAACCTCGGCCTTCGAGGTAGTCTTTTTCCCTTTCAGGTTAAGGGTTAAACCTGAATCTCATCCTTCGAGGTATTCTTTTTCCCTTTCAGGTTAAGAGTTAAACTTGAATCTTGGCCTTCGAGGTATTCTTTTTTCTTTCAGGTTAAAGGATAAACCTGAACCTCGGCCTTCGAGGTATTCTTTTTTCCTTTCAGGTTAAGGGTTAAACCTGAACCTCGGCCTTCGAGGTATTCTTTTCCCTTTTAGGTTAAGGGTTAAACCTGAACCTCGGCCTTTGAGGTATTCTTTTCCCGTTTAGGTTAAGGGATAAACCTGAACCTCGTCCTTCGAGGTATTCTTTTTCCCTTTCAGGTTAAGGGATAAACCTGAACATCAGCCTTCGAGGTATTTCCTTCTTCCCCTTCAAGATAAAGGATAATCCTGAAAACCTCGGCAATCATCCCCGCTTCGATTTTCGAATATCTTGAGAATGTCAGTCTTCTTTCAAAATTCAAATTGGAAAACAGTGTCAACATTTTCCAAAAACTCAGTGCTCGTACTGGGGCATTTTTCAAAAATCCAGTGCTCGTACTGGTACATTTTCAAAAATCCAGTGCTCGTACTGGTATACTTTCAAAATCCAGTGCTCATACTGGTGCATTTTCAAAAATCCAGTACTGGTACATCTTTCAAAATCAAGTGCTCGTACTGGTATATTTCCAAAAATCTAGTGCTTGTACTAGTATATTTTCAAAAATCCAATGCTCGTACTTGTATACTTTTAAAATCCAGTTCTTGTACTAGTACATCTTTCAAAATCCAGTGCTCGTACTAGTGCATTTTCAAAATGCAATGCTCGTACTGGTGCATTTTCAAAAATTCAGTGCTCGTACTAGTACATCTTTTAAAATCCAGTGCTCATACTGGTATATTTTCAAAAATCTAGTGGTCGTACTGGTACATTTTCAAAATCCAGTGCTCGTACTGGTACATCTTTCAAAAATCCAGTGCTCATACTGGTACATTTGCAAAAATCCAGTGCTCATACTGGTATGCCTAGCACTTGTGCTAGTGTTTGGCTGATTGATCAGTTGGCCCCCCAGGTTCAGTCTTTGCATTAACCATTCATCAAAAATCAAAGCTCTAATTCTAATTTCGACCTTTGGGTCATCCAATTCTTAATTTCAAGCCTTCGGGTTACAATTCCATCAATGTCTATCATTTTTAAGCCTTTGGGTTACAATTCCATCAATGTCTATCATTTTCAAGCCTTCGGGTTACAATTTCATCAATGTCTATCATTTTCAAGCCTTCATGTTATAATTTCATCAAATATCTATCATTTTCAAGCCTTCGGGTCACAACTCTATCAACGTCAATCATTTTAACCATTTCAACCAGAAAATCCTGCTTTCAAGCTGGTCGAACAAACAAAATCCTGCTTTCAAGCTAGTCGAACAAACAAAATCCTGCTTTCAAGCTGGTCGAACAAACAAATCCTGCTTTTGAGCTAGTCGAACAAACAAATCCTGCTTTTGAGCTAGTCGAACAATCAAATCCTGCTTTTGAGCTGGTCAAACAACAAAATCCTGCTTTCAAGTTGGTCGAACAACAAAATCCTGCTTTCGAGCTGGTCAAATAATCAAATCCTGCATTCGAGCTGGTCAAACAACAAAATCCTGCTTTCGAACTGGTCGAATAATCAAATCATGCTTTCGAGCTGGTCCATCAATCAAATCATCTTTCGAGCTGGTCTTTCCATCAAAATCATGCTTTCGAGCTGGTCGATCAAATAAAATTTATGCTTTCGAGCTGGTCGGTCAAACAAAATCCTGCTTTCGAGCTGGTCGGTCAAACAAAATCCTGCTTTCGAGCTGGTCGGTCAAACAAAATCTTGCTTTTGAGCTGGTCGGTCAAACAAAATCCTGCTTTTGAGCTGGTTGGTCAAACAAAATCCTGCTTTCGAGCTAGTGTTATCATCGCAAAAATTTTCCCCTCCCTTGAGAGAGAGAAACAAATTTCGCGAGTCAAACTCAACCAAAGTTAAAAATGGTTTTTGAAAATTACTCGCCTCTGTTTTAAAAATTTGCGGGAAAATTCTGTGGAATGGGATCCGCCTGTCGGTACGAGGTTCAACCGTTCCTGGCGCCTTTACCAAAGGTAATTGAACTAAGGATCAATTACGTGCTTTAACTTGACTCAAATATCTAAATTATGCTCTATTTTTCCTAGAATGCACAAAGAATCAGGCTTGTGCTATGAAAATTTGAAAATAATGCAATGTTTAAGAAAATATGATGTTTGCTTTGGAAAATTGAAATATACTTGAAAATTGATTGGAAAAGTACTTGAAAATTGAATTCTTGGGAAAATCATTGAATTTCATTGGAAATCAGAAATTTGCATTGAAATGTGATTTCTCAGGAAAATTTGAACTTTAGAAAATCAATTTTGAAATTTGGAATTGCTTTTCTGAGAAAATGGATTTGAGAATTCTGAGAAAATCTAAGAAATTCATTGGAAAATGACTTTTAAAATGAAAACTGGATTATCAGGAAACTGGGTTCTTAGAAAAATGGGAAATCTGAGAAAATCATTTTTTTTTAAAACTTGAGACTTTGAAATTTGAGAATTTTAAAACATTGGAAAATCTTGGTTTGAACTTAGGAAATGCTTTGAAATCTCTTTTGAAAACTCAGGATTTTGAGAAAATCAGATCCTGAGAAGGACTTGGAAATTCTTGAGAAAACTGAATTTTCTGAAATTGAAATTGGAAAATGAATTTGCAATTTGAATAATATGAATGAATGAATATGAATTTGAAAGGGAATTTCAATTGAGGAATTGGGAAATCCTTTTAAAACTTTGAGAAATGCAGTGCATTTTGAAGTTAGCCTAAGTGTGTAGGCTGAATGTGGCTAATATGAAGATCATAAATCTTGGTTTTCTTCGTATTCTGACTATGGCCTTTAATATGAATCCCACCGAGTTTATAAACTCCATAAGAGCTTGTGCATGTACCATTCGTGTAAACCATAGTGAATTTGAAATAAATGTGCATGAATGATACATCAAATATTGAAAATTACTGAAATTAAACTATATGCAATGCAGTCCTATTCTAAGCAGAAAAGTAACTCTTATTCCAAATTATTACATTTGATGTTACATTGAATTGAAATAAAAAAAATAAAACTAATCCTTCTTCTTGAATGTTCCTGCAAAACTAGAAAACAAGGTTAGTACAAAAATGTAGGTTTTTCTGAATTTATCCGAAAATATGAGAAATTATCGGATATTATTCACATATAAACCCAAATTCATACCCCTTTTGATATAAACATGATAAATAATGAATAAATTTCGAAAATAAACTTGAAAATTCGAAAAATGACCAAAATACCCCTAATGACCTTGAAATCAGGGTTTTCTAAAAGAAATTTTGTAAATTTTGGAATTTTGAAAATCAAATGAAATAAATCAAATACAATATGATGAAATATGATTATATGCATGAAAATTTATGAAATTAAAGATTGAAATTTCGAAATTTAGGTCAAAATGACCAAAATACCCCAGATAACAAGACTATGGCCTTGAAACCAGGGTTTTCCGAAATAAATTTTGCAAAAATGGAAAATGTGATATGCAAATGACATTGAAATTAATCCTAATATGATTATACATGCTAATTTACATGAATAAAACCCTAAAATAGCGAAAATATCATAAAATATCAAATTTAACCTGATTTTCGCTTATGAATTTAAAGATAAACTAACACATAGAGCAAACGAACTTGGAATTAATCCAAATTTGGCATGGACACCTAAAATAACCCTAAAAATAGAATTGAGCTCGAAAATCTAATTTTTTTGTATTTTTAAATATGGAAATTCAAATAAAAACCCTAAATTTTGCGATTTTTGCCTAAAATGTTGATTCTAAAGGAGATTTTGGATATCAAACTTCTATAAAAATTTCCCAACTTTTATGGGGTAACAGAGGACAGTTAGGCAAAGATTTTTACCATTTACACTTTCTGATTTTGAGTTATGTTCGGAGCTGTACTACTCCGGCAAGTTGGATCGGAATCCGGCGACTCTAGGATTTGGGGGAAACAGACATATTATGGTAGAAAATGTAGGAAAAATAGTAAAAAGATGGGAAAAAGGCTGAAATTATGAGAAAATGTCCCTGACAAATGGAGAAAAATTTGATATTTTTTTATCATTGGGATTCGGGTTACGGTTTGGAAAAGGACACACTGTTATCAAAGACCCGAATCTCTAAAATTTCTGGATATTGGAATCTGTCAGACAAAATAAATTTTTGGGAAAAATACTGAAACAGTCCAAAAATCCCCAAATTTGGGAAAATGACAGGAAAATATGTTAGAAACAACTTTTGTGTTGAAAGTTTTTGCAAACAAGCTACGGATTGAACGGACTCGATGCATTAGGGTCTGTCTATACCTTGACGAAGGAAAATCGAGATTTTCCCAATGGTCTGGGAAATCCGATTTTTGATAGAGGTCAAAACTACTTGAAAAAACCTCAAAATTTTCAGATCATTAGTAGATTCAATTATAAATCTACTGTGATTTTTGGAGGACAATCCGGATCCCCCACAAGGGTGGTTACGTAGGTTTTTGTCTGCTAAAGCAGAAATTGAAAGTTCAGAGAAGTCCAAAACCCGAATGGGGATTTGATTTGTTAAATGAAATTACAAAACTCGATTGGATGTGAGTTTTTCGCAGAGAATCAGAGATACATAAATTCATTTAATATAAAAGAAATAACAATTTATAGATGATAAATTA
Organism: Nuphar pumila; assembly: GCF_984573655.1. NCBI lineage: Eukaryota > Viridiplantae > Streptophyta > Magnoliopsida > Nymphaeales > Nymphaeaceae > Nuphar > Nuphar pumila. The sequence goes on along the minus strand of NC_143264.1, from coordinate 50,572,425 downwards.
AACATGAAATGACATATGGACTACATACCTAGAATCAAGCATATAGATTATTAGATATTTATTAATGAAATCAATGAAAAATGCATAAGACAACGAACTAATATAGATGCACTACCTAAAAATGTATATTCTACATGAAAATAAACATGGATTGAAATAAAAATTCAGGGACATGGTACTTATTTAATATCGGCTATAGATGAGGGATCCGATCCATCCATTGGATGGATCCCTTTACCTATATAGCCCAAACCCAAAACCTTATGGCTTTACAAGATTATCAATGAATATTTAATCATGTGAATCCAGTTTCTGGACTGGATTCACGTTGAACTTCATAAAAACAAGCCTGGGAAATGCCTTACCTTGGGAAGGGAAGCTCTTATTCGACCCAGTTGAAGGAGAAGGAGCGGAGGCTAGCGAGGAAGGTGGGAGCAATGGTGGGCTGTTACAAAGGAGACCACCTTGGAGGATGTTGCAGCTGCTGAAAGAAGTTGATGGGCTGGGGCCAAGGTAGGGGATCTGATAATGAAGGTTGCTACTAGTGAGAAGTTGCACCCTTGGGGTTTGAGATGCTGCTAAGGTGGGTCGGGTCGACTACTGCTGAAGACTTGAGTGTGATGATTTGAGTTGAAGACTTAGGGAAAAATAAAGATTTTCCCTAAGTTTTCAATGGGAAATGACTTTTTGTGAAAGAAGAGAGAAGGAGAGAGCCGTGAAGATGGATATGCTGCAGTTGGGAAGGAACTGGAAGTGTGTGCTGCAGGTTGTAGGAGGTTGAAGCTGAAGCAAGGTGGAGGTGGATGCTGATGGCTTGAACAGGCTGGGCGTGCAGCCTAGTGGCTAGGCTCTTGCTGCCACCAAGGAAGGCTGTGATGAAGGAAGCTGCAGCTGCTTATTGATGGAGAAAGGATGTTGTGGCTGTAGCAGCCAAGGAGAGAGAGAAAGAGAGAGTTCTTGGGAGAGAGAGGGAGAGAGGCGTTAAGGGGAAGATGGGCCAGCTGTAGCTCTTTTTCTTTTCTTTTTTACCAAAATCAAAACTTAGCTTTTATCTCCCCTCCACTTAGGTCTTGATAACCTAATGAAAAATAAGATCCCACCCTTTACGCGAATGGGTTGGAGGCTGGGGAAAAAGAAGGAAGGAAGGAAGGGAAGAAGGAAAGAAAGGGAAGAGAAGAAGGAAAGAGAGAAGGGAGAAAGAAAAGGAAAGAAAGGGGAAGAAAGGAGAGGGAAAGAGGAAAGAGAAGGGGGGCTGGACTGCCATACATGAGTGGAGGGAGAGGAAATAAAGGAGGGGAAAAAAAAAGAAAGAAAAAAAAAGAAAAAGGAAGGAAAAAGGAAGAAAAGAAAGAAAGAAGGAAAGAAAAAATGGGAAAAAAAGGAAAATGGAGGAAGAAAAAAAAGAAATGGGCTGGATTGAGGGCTAGGGTGGTTAACCCCCTTGTGGGTCCCACCTTAGGAAAAATAAAATAAAAAATAAAATAAAACAAACAAAAAATAAAGAAAAAGGTAATTTTTTTTTTCTTTTTTTATAAATTAAAACAAAAAAATGCAAATGGATGGGCCATCTCAGAGCGGGTCCAAATTCCACTTTTGAAATTCATTTTGACAATTAGAGGGGTAAAATAGTCTTTTCAGAAAATTTCCAGACGAAACGAGCTATTTTTGATAGTTTTTGAAACGAGCTCGGATTTTAAAGTTCAATACCCCGTTGCGAAGCAAATCCAATGTAGAATTTGAAAATTTAATTTTGAAAGAAATCCAGATTGTTTTTTTCGAGAAAATATTTCCAAATTTAGACTCCCAGAGGTAAAAATGTCAATTTTAGAAACCCAGGGTTTGAAATTGATTTATGAAAGCTTTTGAAACTTGATCTGGAATGATTTCTGAAATTTATGACTTCGAAAATGAAATGAAATGAAATGTTATGAAATGCTAAGAAATGATATGAAATAATGAAAAATGACATGAAATGACATGCGAAATGCTAACCCTGAATGGAGAATTTTTTATTTTAAACCCCGATTGGCAGTCGCACCAGCTTAAAAAGCATTAAAATTGATAAAATTTACAAAATGGTTGAAGAAATAGTTTTTGGACTCTAGTAGGTTAGAGTGACACTGAAAATTAGGGTTCGAGCTAGATTGAACTGAGATGAGCTGGATTCTAGAGTTTCATAACTCAAATGAACTGACCAGACACTGACTCAACTAACCTTTCCGACTGAATCTTAAAGAAATACTGTCATTTTTAGAGAAATGATACGGAATGGTCACTAGAGTGAAGTGAATTAGGGATCTGAGCTGGCTTCGAGCTAGGACAAAGGTCAGTAATACTGACATGAACTAAAATCAAAGCTAGAACACTAGCTCAATTGGCTGAACTCAGCTCAATTTCAGCTGAAAGAGTTGAAATGGACTAAAATGGGCTCCGAGACACTTAGAAATGGTTTTGAACTGAAACTGGAGCACTCGAACTCCTAGTAAGCTCAAGTTAGACTCTGGGGAATATGACTGACTATGAATGACTGACTCAGAGACAATTGGCTTGGATTTGAGTGAGAAATAAGCTCATTTCTGAAGAAATGATCTCATTTTGGCAGGAATGGTCAGAAATGGAAATGGTTTGTTCATTATGAGCTCAGATGAGCTTGAAATGACTGATATTCTAAATGCTTTAAACTGACCAGTGAGCTTTGTTGACTCCGACTGACTGGGGTTCGGGATGACCTAAGGGTAAAATGGTAATTTTCCTAATAAAAATGTTGGTAAAATGGTGATTTTCTGAAACTGACTCGGGGTTTGACTCCTACACCGACCTGATAGAGTTGGCATTGCACGAGGAGGGTTGTTTGAGAATGGCTGAGAAAAATTTGGGGTGTTTGCAGATGCCCCTCTTTGCTACTAAGCCGGCTTGAAGACGAACTTAGTGGCAAAGAAAAACACACCAAATTTGGGCTATAAAAATGCTCCAATTAGAAGGGTCTGACTGAATATAAAGAAATTAGCCTTGTTGAAAATGATAGGTATGAGATGGAGAATGAAGAAGAAAATTTTACTTTAAAAAGAAGTGAGATTCAGGTTTTGCCCTTAACCTAGATGGGACGGAAAATACCTCGTGTAGAAACGAAGCTCAGGTTTGACCCTTAACCTGACCGGGAGATGAAATACCTCATCAAAATGAGGCTCAGGTTTAACCCTTAACCTGATCGGCAAATGAAATACCTCCTCAGAGGAGGCTCAGGTTTGTACCCTTATCCTAATTGGGCGGAAAATGAAATACCTCATCAAAGGAGGCTCATGTTTGTACCCTTATCCTGATTGGGTGGAAAATGAAATACCTCATCAAAGGAGGCTCAGGTTTGTACCCTTATCCTGATTGGGCGGAAAATGAAATACCTCATCAAAGGAGGCTCAAGTTTGTACCCTTATCCTGATTGGGCAGAAAATGAAATACCTCATCAAAGGAGGCTCAGGTTTGTACCCTTATCCTGATTGGGCAAGAAATGAATGGAATCCTCGAAGGAAGAAACCATGATGGAACCTTCGGATCTCCGCACAATGAATCCGATCGGGGTTTTGCAAAATGATGAAATTGGGGTCCCTAAAGCTTGAAAAGGGGTTTGATTTTGGGCGCCTCATTGCTGAGACTAAATAACTTTTGAAATTGGTGACCTTTTGCAAGAAAATGATTGGTGGCTTAACCTCAAGCCGAAATTGGACTGTCTATGGTGGGATAGTGGAGACACAGGGAAGTATGCGAATCTGAGAGCCCATGCGCTCAGATTATACCAAAGAAGGAAAGGAATCTTGAAAACTCCCATTATCAAGTCCTAAAAGGGATAACAACTGATGTCAGGATGCGCCAAAGATGAACCTCAAGCTTTCGCTTCACGCCAGAATGACTAGAAAATATTGTCAAAATGTTGAAAAATTGTTGTCGATTCAAAATAATTGGCAATGATGCACATTGGTGCAAAAAATATTCTCTCTTTTCTACCTGAAGTATTACCTCCGACTGAGCTTAACTCCGTAGAATCAAGATTTGAATTCAAATTGCTTGCAATTGGCTTTCTTTCAAGGAACCTGTCAATTTCCTTTATATGAGCAGAAAAGCGAGTATTCTTGATATTGTGAGAGCGATTGGTGAAAGAATATTGATAATAGAATTTCACAAAATTAAAGAAGATTCTTGGCAGATTCGGCAGTCTGATATCCTGGGATTCTTTTCTCATGATGATCTTTCTGTCCACTTTTTTTTTTTGGCAGAATTGGAGCTCTCTTGAGTTTTTGGGGATTACATCATCCTTCATTTTGGAGATGTCCTGACTTTTCTCTCTCTTTTTTTTTGGAAGGGTACGTCACAAACTTCTTCATCTTAGAGATGTTCTGAACCTTCTTTTTCTCTCTGGGATTATATCGATGGTTATTGGCTCATTGGCTGGAAATCTCTTGACGATAACAGAAATTAAATATCCTTTAGGGTTTGTCAGGAGGCTCATCGCAGTCGCCTTCATCTTGACGGTGCTCTGAACTTTCCCTGGAAGGATCCGTCACAAACTCCTTCATCTTGGAGATGATCCAAATCTTCTTTGGCCCCGGGGATCTAACTCGCATAATTCATCTTCATCTTGACGATAATTGAGAGATCCTTTTTGCAGATATTTAATTGCAGCTTAGGCGATTGAGGAGATATAGGGATTGAATGGATTTTTCTGTATCACCTAGGATATTTCGACTGCTTTATTTTTCGAGAATGATCTTTAAAAATGTGTCATTGACTGCGGTCAATACCGATCACTTATGGCTTTGCAACAACATTGAATTTCCTTTGCTGGCCATATTGAGGATTTATTCTCCGTCCTTTTGGTTGGCCAATAGAAAGATTTTGAATTTTGAATTCTTTTTCGCAAAAGCTTTGTCCTTTCAGAAATAATACTGGAGGTATTTTGAGGTAATGTTTTTATGCAATAAAAGATTTTGAAATCAACAAATATTTAATGACAAATTGGTAAAATTTTCTTGAAATTCTTTGTGAAAGCGAGTATTTGAAGCACAACGCAACACATCCATGACATAAATTTTCTTCTCCTTTCCCCAAAGGAGAAGATTCAGAAATTGGAAATAGAAATTACTCCTCTCTTCCCTGAAGAGGAGGTGTTTGCAAAACGAACTTTCGAAGAGAAATTAAGCTTTTTGTCAAAACTTCCTAACATTAGGCTTCTCTTATGGAAAGAAGGCCGGTAATGGTGAGGTCGGTGAATTGGTCATGAAGGAGCGAGTCCATCACACTCTCCCTGAAAAGAGGGTCCTTCATGATGAAATGGCCTAATATGAAATTGTGGTCACAAGGAAAGCGAACTTCCATCGAAGCTCTCCCTGAACTAAGGGTTCCTTGTATGAAATTGGAAATTTGTTTTGCAAACGGTTCACACAGACATGAGTCCCTTCAAACTCTTCCTGAAAAGGGGCTAGGTGAACAAAGGATAGCATGCGAAAAGAACAAGCTCCCTTGAACTCTCCCTGTAAAAAGGGTCTCTCGCAAGAGGAAATGACTGAAATTGGTATTGGGTGACCAAAAGGGTTGAAATTGGAAATTGAAATTTTGAAATTTTGAAATTTTGAATTTTGAAATTTGATATTTGAAATTGGAAATTGGAAATTTGGAATTTGGAAATTGATATTTGAAAATTGGAAATTGATTGACCTGAAGGTCGAAATTGGAATCGATTGACCCAAAGGTCGAATTTGAAAATTTGACAATTGGTTGACCCGGAGGTCGAAATTGGAAATTTGGAATTTGATTGACCCGAAGGTCGAAATTAGAAATTTGGAAATTGGTTGACCCGAAGGTCTAAAATTGGTAATTGGGTGGCACAAGGGCCGAAATTGGAATTGAAAATTGGAATTTTGAATTTAGAAATTGGAAATTGGAAATTGGAAATTTTGAAATTGATTGACCCGAAGGCCGAAATTGGAAATTAGTTTATTGGGAACAACATGGGTTCAATAGGAATTCAGCCTAAGAACGACACTAGTTCAATTGAGAACGACATTGGTTCAATTAAGAACGACATGGGTTCAATAGGAATTCAGCTTAAGAACGTGGATCAGGAGGACTTCAACCTACAAATCACATTTCTGAAAAATACCAATCCAAAAGGAATTCGACCTAAGGACTGTAAAAAATATTGGATCAGGAGGACTTCATCCTACAGATCAAATTTTTGGTAGTGGGATTTGTTCCGAAGGGGTTCAACCTAAGGACCTGGGATCAATAGGAATTCAACCTATAGATCGAATTTTTGGGAATGAGATTGGTTCGAAAGGGGTTCAACCTAAGAACCACTGGGTTGAGGAGGACTTTTGGTTCACAAAGGGGTTCAACCTATGAGCCGTATCAGTTTGACAGACATTCAACCTACAAATCACATTGATTCTATAGGGGTTCGACCTATGAACTATCAATTCCATAGGGATTTAACCTAAGGATCACATCGGTTCCGCTGGGGTTCGACTTGTGAACTATCAATTCCATAGGGATTTAACCTAAGGATCACATCGGTTCCGCTGGGGTTCGACTTGTGAACTATCAATTCCATAGGGATTTAACCTAAGGACCATAGTTTAAGAAGGAAGGATTCAACTTGTGAGCTTTGAATGGACCAGGTGCTAAACTGGATTTTGAGGGAAGATTCAAATCAGAATTCAAATCTTCAAGGGAAAACTAAATGAATTGGGTTTTGAAAGAAAATTTGAGTCGGAACCTGGATCTTCTAGACCAATTACTAAATTGCAGAAAAGTTTGAGTAGGAGTTCAAACCTTTAAAGGAAAGCTAAACAAATCGGATTTGGGAGAAAATTCGAGCCAGAACTCAAATTTTTTAGACCGATTCTAGACATTTGAATTAGATTTGGAAGAAAATTCGATTCGAAACTCTAATTTTCTAAACCAATTCAGAAGGAAAAGAAAACTCTGGTCGAAACTCGAATCTTCGAAGGAAAACTAGATCCGTTGTGGAAGGAAAAGAAATTCGAGTCAGAACTTGAATCCTGAAGGGAAAGTAGATCACTTTGGAAGGAAAAGAAATTTGAGTTGGAACTCGAATCCCGAAGGAAAACTAGATCGGTTAGAAGGAAAGGAAATTCGAGTTGGAACTCGAATCCTGGAGGAAAACTAGACAAAAAGAAGGAAAGGAGATTCGAGTTAGAACTCGAATCCCGAAGGAAAACTAGACAAAAAGAAGGAAAGGAGATTCGAGTCGGAACTCGAATCTCGAAGGAAAACTAGACAAAAAGAAGGAAAGGAGATTCGAGTCGGAACTCGAATCTCGAAGGAAAACTAGACAAAAGAAGGAAAGAAGATTTGAGTCGAAACTCGAATCCCGAAGGAAAACTAGATAAAAGAAGGAAAGGAGATTCGAGTCGGAACTCGAATCCCGAAGGAAAACTAGACCGGTTAGAAGGAAAGGAAATTTGAGTCGGAACTCGAATCCCAAAGAAAAACTAGACTAATTAGAAGGAAAAAAAATACAAGTCGGAACTCGAATGCCGAAGGAAAACTAGACCGCTTAGAAGAAAAGGAATTTTGAGTCAGAACTTGAATCCCGAAGGAAAGAAAATTCGAGTCGTAACTCGAATCTCGCAAGAAGACTAGACCAGCATGGATTAGGTTTGAAAACATTAACCAGTAAAACCGGATTTAAAAAGTTTGACCAATAAAAATTGGATTTTGAAAGTTCGACCAATAACAATTGGATTTTGAAAGATGTACCAGTGTGAATACCGGATTTTGGAAATGAACCAGTATAAGTTCTGGACTTTGAAAATGGATCAGTACGAATATTGTTTTTGGAAGAATTATAAGCACGAACATTGGATTTTGAAGATTTACCAGCACGAACACTGGATTTAGAAAATTTACCAGCACGAACACTGGATTTAGAAAATTTTACCAGCACGAATACTGGTTTTTGAAAATTTTACCAGCACGAACACTGGATTTTGAAAATCTTACCAGCACGAACACTGGATGTTGAAAATTTTACCCAACTAATTCTGATGTGAGATTTTCAGTCTTCATCCTCACGATGACTTAGACAACTGTCGGGGTATCAGGATTTATCCCTTATCCTGAATAGGCAACTCAGGTTTTTCCCTTAACCTGAAGGGGAATTGAATTTGATGCAAATGAATGTAATTGAATGCAAATGTATGCGAATAAATGCAAAATGATGTGAATGAATGCACATGCGTGCAAAATGAGAGATTTGTTTGATCCTGCCTGCATACAAGATGTTTTGAAGACAATTTTCAAAATAATACCCCAGTATAATAGGGAAAAGAAATTTTGGGTAAAAGGAAGATAATTGACGTTCGAAGAATGCTCTCCAACGGTAACAAAGCAACTGACTTTTGATCGATTCAGAGACTCTGAAGAGGGTCATTTCTCATGAAAGAACATTTTGCAGAGAAAGAGAATAAAAAGGTAACATCAAGTTTATGAGGAAAATGGATAATTTATTCAATCATTGAAGAGAAATAACAAGTTGGTAAGAAAATTGGGACTGTATTGTCCTTTTAAAATGACCAAAAGCAAAATAATTAATGATGACACAACCTTGACATTATCAGTTTCTTAGAAAACTTGATCAGGATGATCAATTGGTATCTTCCTCGTTTTCAACAAGGAGATTCTTGTCGATGCGATCTTGAATGATGTTCTTCAGAATGAAACAATTCTCAGTGTCATGCCCTACTGCCCGATGAAATTTACAGAATTTTTCTTTGAATCTGCCCATGACTGTTGCGGGATCAGCTACTTTAGGTAAACAGATCATATCTTTTACGAGCATGTATTCCAGAGCACTCTCTAGTGTCTGATCCAGAGGGGTGAACTTTCGATCCGTACTCCAATCCTTGTGCTTTGGCTTATCTTGACCTTTCTCTTTATGCTGAGGATTAGATTGAAGAGGCTTATCATTGTTGGAGAACTTTCCTTTTTGGCCCTTAGATCCCTCTGAATAGTTATCATGATTGCAATCATCGGCAGAAAGAGTAAAGTGAGCCTCTAGAGGTCCGACCATATCTTTTGTGAGCATGTTTTCCAGGAAACTCTCGAGTATCTGATCCAATGGGACCATCTTGCGATCCTGGTTCCGACCGTCATGTTGTACTTTTTGTTGATTGCTTGACTTCTGTTGAGACTTGGCCGAGATAGTCGACCAATATTCTTTCTCATTCTCAACGAAAAAATTCTTGTCGATATAATCTTGGACAATGTTCTCGAAGACGAAACAGTGGTCAGTATCATGCTTTACTACCCGATGGAATTTGCAGAACTGGTCCATAAATCTTCCCATGATTGTGGGAGGATTTATGACTTTCGAAAGTTTTACCAATTCTTTGGCCAACATATATTCAAGGATTTTATCGAGAGACTGCTCGAGAGGAGTAAACTGGCGATCGTAACCCCAGCCATCCCGCTTTATCTTTTCTTTCTGTTGACTCAATTTTTCACTCTGCTTTGAAGATTTCTCTTTCTGACTTGTATGATTGTCTTTGCTATCTTTGCAATCATCGCGGTTGGCATTAACGAAGAAGGCGGAGTTCATCTTCTTTTTTTGAATCTTGATTATTCCTGACAGGGGTGATGCCTTCATAGAGGTTTTTGCTCGTGAAGACCTTCTTGCCCTTGTCACGATCTTGCAAATTTTTAATCACCTCAGCCATTTTCTTCAACTGCACTTGGATTGGATCATCCATTGCTTGACTCTTCAATTTATAGGCTATCCCTTGTCTATGAGGGGATCTTTGAAACGCTTGTTGAGCTTCATATTCTTCATCAGTGTCCTCTATTGATTTTCCTTTATCTGTTGTATCAGCATCCTGAATAGGCTTCTTAGACAACTTCAAAACCCTTTTGACTACCCGGCCCTTTGCCTTCTGCTTGACTTGGGTCTTCTTTGCACTAACTTCAGCTTGTTCTGCCTGCATCTTGCTCATCATCTTTTTGAACATGGCATATATCTAAGGATCCATGTCATCCTCAACCTGTTGCCCTTGATTTCTGCCTAAACGCGGGGAATCCATTTCATCTTTTGAATGCGTCATGCCTTCGACTGGTGCAGTTTTCTTTCCTGACCTTGTCTGAACCATTGAATGTCACGAATGCTCTCTGCAGGGCAAAATTGATGGTTAGGCTTTTGAAAGAGATTTTGATTGGAAGAAAATATTTGTTGGGAAATTTGGTAGACGATTGAAAGAATATCCCATTACTAGGGATTGAGTCATCGCTGGGATTATGACAATTGTGTTGTCATTCATTTGCAAAGAAAATAAACAACTGAAAATTATGCCTTGTTACCTAGGCGAGGTCGTCAAACCAAAAATTGAAGAATTTGCAAGATTTTTTATTTATTGAAAGAAAATCATGATTGCATCAATAATAAACTTGGGAAAGAGGGGGCCACCACTCTTTATAACTAGCAGAGACACAAGGACCGGGAAAAAGTGGAAGAGTAACAAAAGAGTCTCAGCCATATCTGGCAGAATTGTATGTTCTGGACCACTATGCTGATGTAAGGTCGAACTCTGGCACGACTCCTGATAGCAGCCGCATCTCTATGTGCTTTTGTCTCTGAGAAAACTGTGGAACACACCGCTCTGGATGATAGTAAGCGCAGAAGAATGGACCGAGCAGCTTGAATCTCTTGCCATATGCATAGGTGTATTTGGGAGGCGATAATTCTCGATCAAAATAGTCACATACCACTTCTTCTTCCTGCAGATAATCGATCAAGAATCAGTACCGCACAACTGGAAGGAGTTCCTTGCCGTTATATCTGAACAAGCTAGCTCTGGTCGGCACATGCTGAAGGAACCAGGACTGAAGTGCATAAGTACATCCCTCAACTAAAATGGACTCTCCAAGCGTGAAGCGGGTCAGTCCTCTGTATAGAAAAGCAAGTGCGGCCATGGCTATCGAGAGACGACTGGTCTGTCGACTTCCCCATCTTCTCAGAAGCTGAACTATTCTGACATCCACATAATTCTGTCCGTCTTGAAAGAAAGCAAGTCTTAAAGTACACAGAACCATCGCATGCTGAATTCTCTCTTGAGCTGTTCTGGACAACGAGCTGACTTATGCGAGTTCTCTATACTGTCGATAGATCTCGATCAGGCTCACGTATTCATTCCCATTTTCCTCAATCAGTGGCCAAGACTTGCACCCTGTCATGCGAGCCACGACATCTTTAGGGTCCAGACCCTTGACATTGATCAGAAACTGCTACTCTAACGGATCTCCAGGCTGACCGGCTGGCTCGGGCAATCCCATGATCTCTGAAAACTCATCCATCAATAGTGTCATCTCACCCCACGGGAACCAAAATGTGCAAGTGCGTGGATTCCACCGCTCTGCCAGTGCATGGATCAGATTGCCATTAACTATCAATTTTCCCACTACAGATGCCAATTCCAACCCACAATCGCTCAAGTGGTCCGGAAACATACGGGAGAAGTTTTTTAACCAAACATAGTACCACCGGGGGAAGAAGGGTCCGGTGCTGAGAGCTCGATGCTCGGGAAGACTTTGTCACACCTCGTAGGAGATATGACTCTCAAGAAAAACGGAGTCGAGCTGACTGGATGCCATTGGACTGAAAGACAGGAAGATTGGAATTAGACATTGGAAAAATACAAGAATTTTGAAAATTGCAGGCAGGATAAAAAGCTGGAAATTCGAAGTCCAGAGGAACGAAAGAATGAAAAATCTTCTGGAGTTTTGAAGAAAAGGTGGATAATTTTGGAAAAATCGTCCAGGGTTTTTTAGAAAAAAGGAGATATTTCACAAAAGATGGAAAATGAGATATTTTGGAAAATTGTCCGATATTTTGGAAAAATTAAGAAAAATATGAGAAAATAAAACGAAAACCATACATTCAACCACAAACAATTATGCACATACAACAATCCCTAAGAAGATGACTCTAAATGCATTGATTTTGAAAGAGCTTTAGGACCCTAATCCTGACTCTAGGCTCAGATCAACTGTGTCCAATCCAGTTATGCCGATATACTCGAGCCGAGGCTCGATGTACGTGGTATAAAACTCATCTCCGGGTCTAGGCTTGTGTTTTCCCAACATCCTTGAGCGCCTGCCGATATATGTTGGACTATGGCCCTTGGTACGTGGCAGGGGGCGTTAGCCCAAATAAGTGGCCCAGTTGTGAGGCTCTGTCCCGAACTATGGTTCTGGAAGAGAGCCCAGCAACATGAAGACCGGGTAGACATAGGTGGGGTGGTTTTTGAAAAATGATCACATGCAGATAAACATAGGGCTCTAAATCCTAAATAGATAGAATTTTAAAAAATTTTGAAGAAGCAAACATTGTTTTCATATAAGTCCTAGATTGAGGAGTGTTGTATTTCAGACGTAGGTCTAAGTGAGCATGCATAATTCTCCTCAATATGGTCCTACCAAACCATGCCTAGTCTACATGCAATCCATGTCAGCTGGGTTCGAGTCTAGGCTCCGAGGTTCACATGATATCAGAAATTAAAAGCTGACATTCCATAGAACACGATTTTGATAATTGAACTAAGTTAAAGCACATAATTGATCAGGCGAAGACAGGTCCCATCACGGTCGCCAAACCTGTTATCATCGAAAAAAATTTCCCCTTCCTTGCGAGAGAGAAACAAATTTTGCGAGTCAAACTCGACCAAAGTTTTGAAAATGGTTTTTGAAAATTACTCGCCTCCGTTTTGAAAATTTGCAGGAAAATTCCGTGGAATGGGATCCGCCTGTCCATATGAGGTTCAATCGTTCCTGGCGCCTTTACCAGGGGTAATTGAACCAAGGATCAATTACGTGCTTTAACTTGACTCAAATATCTAAATTATGCTCTATTTTTCCTAGAATGCATAGAGAATCAGGCTTGTGCTATGAAATTTTGAAAATAATGCAATGTTTGAGAAAATATGATGTTTGCTTTGGAAAATTGAAATATGCTTGAAAATTGATTGGAAAAGTACTTGAAAATTGAATTCTTGGGAAAATCATTGAATTTCATTGGAAATCAGAAATTTGCATTGGAAAGTGATTTCTCAAGAAAATTTGAACTTTAAAAAATCGATTTTGAAATTTGGAATTGCTTTTCTGAGAAAATGGATTTCAGAATTCTGAAAAAATCTAAGAAATTCATTGGAAAATGACTTTTGAAATGAAAAATTGATTCTCAGGAAACTGGGTTCTCAGGAAAATGGGAAATATGAAAAAATCGATTTTTTTGAAAACTTGAGACTTTGAAATTTGAGAATTTTAAAACATTAGAAAATCTTGGTTTGAACTTAGGAAATGCTTTGAAATCTCTTTTGAAAACTCAGGATTTTGAGGAAATCAGATCCTAAGAAAGACTTGGAAATTCTTGAGAAAACTAAATTTTCTGAAATTGAAATTGGAAAATGAATTTGCAATTTGAATAATATGAATGAATGAATATGAATTTGAAAGAGAATTTCAATTGAGGAATTGGGAAATCCTTTTAAAACTTTGAGAAATTTAGTGCATTTTGAAGTTACCCTAATTGTGTAGGTTGAATGTGGCTAATACGAAGATCATAAATCTTGGTTTTCTTCGTATTCTGACTATGGCCATAAATAAAAATCCCACCAAGTTTATAAACTCCATAAGAGCTTGTGCATGTGCCATTCGTGTAAACCATAGTGAATTTGAAATAAATGTGCGTGAATGATACATCAAATATTGAAAATTGTTGAAATTAAACTATATGCAATGCAGTCCTATTCTAAGCAGAAAAGTAACTCTTATTACAAATTATTACATTTTATATTACATTGAATTGAAATAAAAAAAATAAAACTAAGCCTTCTTCTTGAATGTTCCTGCAAAACTAGAAAACAAGGTTAGCACAAAAATGTTGGTTTTTCTAAATTTATCCGAAAATATGAGAAATTATTGGATATTATTCACATATAAACCCAAATTCATACCCCCTTTGATATAAACATGATAAATAATGAATAAATTTTGAAAATAAACTTGAAAATTCGAAATTGGGGTAAAAATGGCCAAAATACCCCTGATGACCTTGAAATCAGGGTTTTCTGAAAGAAATTTTATAAATTTTGGAATTTTGAAAATCAAATGAAATAAATCAAATACAATATGATGAAATATGATGATATGCATAAAAATTTATGAAATTAAAGATTGAAATTTTGAAATTTAGGTCAAAATGACCAAAATACCCCAGATAACAAGACTATGGCCTTGAAACCAGGGTTTTCCGAAATAAATTTTGCAAAAATGGAAAATGTGAAATGCAAATGACATTAAAATTAATCCTAATATGATTCTACATGCTAATTTACATGAATAAAACCCTAAAATAGCGAAAATATCATAAAATATCTAATTTAACCTGATTTTCGCTTCTGAATTTAAAGATAAACTAACACATAGAGCAAACGAACTTGGAACTAAGCCAAATTTGGCATGGACACCTAAAATAACCCTAAAAACATAATGGAGCTCTAAAAAATAATTTTTTTTGTATTTTTAAATGTGGAAATTCAAATAAAAACCCAAAATTTTGCCATTTTTGCCTAAAATGTTGATTCTAAAGGGGATTTCGGATATCAAACTTCCGTAAAAATTTCCCAACTTTTATGGGGTAACATAGAACAGTTAGGCAAAGATTTGTTCCTTTTACAGTTTCTGGTTTTGACTTATGTTCGGAGTTGTACCACTCTATCAAGTTGGATCGGAATTCGACGACTCTAGGATTTGGGGTAAACAGACAGGTTTCGATAGAAAATGTGGGGAAAATAGTAAACAGATGGGGAAAAAACTGAAATTGTGGGAAAATATCTCTCACAAACAGAGGAAAATTTGATATTTTTTCATTATTGGAATTTGAGTTACGGTTTGGAAAAGTGCACACTGTTATCAGAGACCCAAATCTTTGAAATTTCTGGATATTGGAATCTGTTAGACAGAAAAGAAATTTTTAAGAAAAATACTGAAACAGTTTCAAAAATTGCCAAATTTTGGGAAATGACAGGAAAATATGTTAGAAACAGCTTTTGTGTTTAAAGTTTTTGTAGGCGGGCTACGGATTAAATGTACTTGATGCATTAGGGTCTATCTATACCCTGACAAACGAAACTCGAGATTTTCCCAAGGGTTTGGGAAATCTGATTTTTAACAGAGGTCAAAACTGCTTAAAAAAAACTAAAAAATTCTAGATCATTAGTAGATTCAATTATGAATTCACTGTGATTTTTTGAGGACAATCCAAATCCCCCACAAGGGTGGTGCTGGAGGTTCTTGTCTGCTAAAGCAGAAATTGAAAGTTCAGAGAAGTCCAAAACCCGAATGGGGATTTGATTTTCTAAATGAAATTACAGAACCCGATTGGATGTGAGTTTTTTGCAGAGAATCAGAGATACATAAATGCATTTAATATAAAAAAAATAACAATTTATAAGATAAATTAAACATGAAATGACATACAGACTACGTACCTAGAATCAAGCATATAGATTATTAGACATTTATTAACGAAATCAATGAAAAATGCATAAGACAACGAACTAATATAGATGCACTACCTAAAAATGTATATTTGTGAACACCCCAAAAATTTCAAAATCTTTTAAATATTTCCTTTTTGCCCCTGATTTCATTTTCTGGGTAATTGAATCACTTTTAAATCTAAATTTCATTTTATTTCTCAAGTTTTACTGAAATTAAATTCATTTTATATATCTGACTCAATTTTGGATCCGGATCCAGATAAAAGATCCAAATCTGAGCTTTGTTGTTCAATTTTTAAATCAAATTCTCAAAATTACTAAAATAACCTTTTTAAAAGGCTCAGACAGTTCATCCGGTATCTGTTTGGATCCATCGCGTTATATTCCTCGATCCAAGGTTTAAAACTCGAATAATTTTCTCAAAACTTGGGTCCAAACCCATTTTCTAAAGAATTTTTCCCAAAATGGCCTGAAATTCTCAGAAAAAAATACTTTTGTAAATATTTCTCAGAAAAATACAAAAAATTAATGTTTAATCTTTGTTTTCTCATAAAATCTTAGATTTTTATTCCAAAAATACAAAGAAATGGAAAAACAACACAAAAATAAAAAAAAATGGAAAAAAACTATGAAGAAAGCAAATGGTCTAAAAACTTGAAAAAGTTGAATTTTGCTAAAAACCTCATTTTAAAACCATTTTATAAAAAATTTCTTAAAAGGGACCCTTCTTTTGAAAAGGGAAAAAATCCACAACGGTTCGTTCTCGCGCGTTTCCCCTCTCTCATTCACCATCGTTGATCTCAAACAACTCCCTCCATTCATCCGCAACGAATCCCCTCTGGAATTCTCCTCTGAAAGTGCACTAGGATCGAGGCAACGAGCACTAGAGGGGGGGTGAATAGTGCTTTTTAAAATTTCTGCGGAATATTGAAGGATTTTGCAAATTGAAAAGCAAAACACACAAAGAACACAAGATTTTATCCTGGTTCGGTCTATCCCGACCTAAATCCAGTCCCCAAGCAAAACCCGCTTGAGATTTCCACTATCAACCTTGTAAACTACAAGATCACACAGACCAAAACCGGCCCCACTTTCAGTAACAACCCTACTGAAAGCAAAAATTCCTTTACACCAAGGGGTCCTTCTTTTTACAGAAAATAAGTAACAACTTACAATACAACCTATGAGCCTTTCTTTTGAATGCGAATGAGATGCAATTGGCTTTTGAGGTTGTTGAAATACTCTACTCACGAATTAACTATCTCTCAAAGTGATTTAAGCGAAAAACTGAAGTGAAAATATCAAGTGAGTGAGAAAACAAATACTTGAATGAATAGGAGTGAAAAGCAATAAGTAAATTATTCAAATCGATTGAATTCTTGTTTTATTTGAGTGTAAAAAGCACTCATATTTATAGTTAAAGTTTTTCATACGTTGAGAGTATGAAAGGGTGTCAAAACCGTCTATTTTGAACGATCAAAACGTTTGAAAAATGAAAAGACACGCCTTTTTGAAGTTTCAGGAAAATGGCAAAATTAGTCGACTGAAACATCAGTTAGTCGACTAATAGTTAGTTATTAGTAGACTGACAGTTATCGTCGGTCGACTGATCTGTTAATCGAGCCGTTTGAAAATCTGAACTTTTGAAACTTAGTCGACTTGAGAAAAATTAGTCGATTGATAATATCATCAGTAGACTGAAAAACCTTTTAGTCGACTGCTGCTAAAATCTTCAGAAAAACAAACATTCTGTCCGGTCGACTGATAAAAGCATTAGTCGACTGCTACTAAATTTTTCAGAAAACACATGTTCTGTTCAGTCGACTGATAAAACCATTAGTCGACTGCTACTAATTTTTCAGAAAACAGACATTATGTCCAGTCGACTGATAAAACCTTCGGTCGACTAATTTGACAAAAATGACGTTTTAGAAAATATGGCGCGAAAGGATTAGTGGACTGATAAGTCTATTGGTGGACTAATAAACATGAAAATTTAAGAAAAGAGTTTTCTTAAAAGATTTTCAAGAAGGTTCTTTTTAGAAAAGTTTTTCTAAAGACTTTTAAGGTGAAATGCAACCTAAATATGCACTCTAAGTAAAGCTCTTACAAGAATCTA
Organism: Nuphar pumila; assembly: GCF_984573655.1. Taxonomy (NCBI): domain Eukaryota; kingdom Viridiplantae; phylum Streptophyta; class Magnoliopsida; order Nymphaeales; family Nymphaeaceae; genus Nuphar; species Nuphar pumila. The sequence continues at coordinate 50,554,743 of NC_143264.1, read as the reverse complement.
AGACTTTTAATGAATTAAACAATTGCACACTAGTCTTCAAAGATTCTTCATCGAATTCTTCAATTTCTTCATAGCCTTAGCTGAAAATGCAGTTGATTCTACTTGCTCATCATCAAAACCTTGTACTTGAAGTATCATGTATGGCTTCATTGTTGTAACAATCTCCCCCTTTTTGATGATGACAAACTTAATCAAAGATGAAGCATTTAGATGCATAGATGGAGATTTTACTCCCCCTATCAATATGCTGCAAAACATTAAAAGTTAGCACATTTAAAGCACATATATCACATATTGATTGGTTTGCATTTCCATTCATCATTACTTCATGCATTCATTCAAAGCTTTCTTTCTTTTACTCTTAATTTTGCATTTCTCATGCAAGATCAAGATCTCCTGCAATTTCAATGTAATGCTATCTTTATCTTTTTCTCCCCCTTTGTCAGAATCAAAAAGAGTAAGGGCAGAAATAGCAAAATAGAGATACAAGTTTAAAATATTACAACCCATAGAGTATGAAAGTTTAGACAACAAAGATCAGAAGAGAGAGTTTAGCAAATCCTTAATGGCAGTTACATCCTTCTGAATTGAAACAAGTTGTTGAGTCACATCTTCACGAAAAGTGTGTTGATGCAGCTCCAAAGCTTCCAAACGATTTCCGGCAGAGGAAAATGCTGTCCGGCGATGTGAAACAGAAACTGAGGATACGATGGCTGACGGCGAGTGAGAGGTCGGCCACAATGGGATTCCGGCAATGGCGGAAAATACACTGTCACGGCAAGAGAGTTCCGGCGTGTTTTGAAGATGCGCCAGTTTCTGCAAGAGGATTCTGGCGTTTCAAGATCATGGCCAGAGGACTCCGGCGTCTCCTTGTTACGGCAAGAAAATTCCGGCGAAGATGGAATCGAACGGCACTCCGAGGGTTTTTCGGAAGAGAGAGAGGCAAAAGAGAAAGAGGGTTTTCGGTTTAAGGGTTTCGTTTTTAAGAAAAAACGAAAAGGTACAAAAACGAAGTGAAACGATGCCTTTTTTTTTTTTTTTAAAAACGGGTGTTAAAAAAAATCCAAGGGGTATCGAGTCCCTTCATTTAAAAAATTTAAAAAAAAATTTAGTCGACTAAAACTTTATCGGTCGACTAAAAAAGTGTGACTCATTCTAAAAATATCATCAGTCGACTAGAAATATATCGGTCAACTAATATGGTGCGATTCATTCTAAAATATTAAAACATCAGTCGACTAGAATTTTATCGGTCGACTAATATAGTGCGATTTTGAGTTTTTGTTCAAAAATCAACATTTTTACAAATCCAAAAATGAGCAAATACCTAGTTCTCTCCTAATTCTTATAAAATCTTCATTTTTAAGAGGTTTAGTGAAGATATCGGCATGTTGTTCTTTAGTGGAAATAAAATTTAACGCAATATCTCCTTTTAACACATGATCTCTTAAAAAATGATGTCTAACTTCAATATGCTTAGTTCTTGAGTGCTGAACAGGATTTTTAGAAAGATTTATAGCACTAGTGTTATCACAATAAATAGTTGTTGTGGAGTAATTCAAACTAAAATCTTTTAAGGTCTGTTTCATCCATAGTACTTGTGAACATGCTAAACTAGCCGCTATATATTTTGCTTCAGTTGTTGAGAGTGACACTGAATTTTGCTTTTTACTAAACCAAGAGACTAAGGAATTTCCTAAGAAATGACAAGTTCCACTAGTACTCTTGCGATCAGATTTACTTCATGCAAAATCTGCATCACTATATGAAACTAAATCAAAGAAAGATGATTTTGGGTAAAACAAACCGAAATCTGAAGTATCTTTCAAATAACGAAGAATTTGTTTTACTGCAATTAAATGAGATTCCTTTGGATTAGCTTGAAATCTTGCACACATACAAACACTAAACATAATATCAAGTCGACTAGCAGTTAAGTATAATAGAGATCCGATCATACCTCTGTAGATCTTAGTATCTACATTTTTACCATTTTCATCTTTATCAAGAAAAGTAGTTGTACTCATAGGATTCCTTCTTGATTTAGATGAGTCCATCCCAAATCTCTTGAGAAGTTCTTTTGTATACTTAGCCTGATTGATGAAGATTCCTTCTTCAGTTTGCTTTATTTGAAGTCCAAGGAAGTAGTTTAATTCGCCCATCAAGCTCATTTCAAACTCTTCCTGCATAGCTTTAGCAAATTCTTTACAAAGAGAATCATTAGTAGAACCAAATATTATGTCATCAACATAAATTTGCACAATAAGAATATCTGAATTAAGATTTTTAATAAATAAAGTGGAGTCTACCCGACCAATGGAAAAACCAGATTGTTCTAGAAAATTTCGTAGTCTTTCATACCACGCTCTTGGTGCTTGTTTGAGTCCATACAAAGCTCTTTTCAATTTGTAGACTTTTTTTGGATATTTCTCATTTTCAAAGCCTGAAGGTTGCTCTACATAAACTTCTTCATTGATGTGTCCATTTAAGAATGCACTCTTAACATCAATTTGATATAACTTGAAGTTCATATAACTAGCAAAAGCAAGCATCATTCGAATTGACTCTAATCGAGCCACTGGTGCATAGGTTTCATCAAAATCTATGCCTTCTTCTTGATTATAGCCTTGTGCCACTAGCCTTGCTTTGTTACGAATGACTTCACCATTTTCATCCAGCTTATTTCGGAAGACCCATCTTTTTCCAATTACTGGATGATCCTTAGGTCTATCAACTAGATCCCAAACATCATTCCTAGTAAATTGGTTAAGTTCTTCAGACATGGCCAAAAGCCAAAATTCATCATCACAAGCCTCATTGATATTCTTTGGTTCTAATTTAGATATGAAAGCAACATTTGCAATATATTTTTCTAATTGCCTTCTAGTTTGGACACCGCTCTTTATTTTACCAATAACTTGTTCATGTGGATGATTAGGAACTTCTTTCCAAACAGGTTGAAGAGGAATATTTTGTTGAGAAGTACTCTCTATCAAGGGTTCTTCTTGAAGTATTACTTCTTCTCCTTCGCTTAGAGGTATAACCTGCTCACAATTCTCATCAAATGCAACATGTAAAGATTCTTCAATACAAGATGTTCTTTTATTGAAAAAACGATATGCTTTACTTCTAGAAGAATATCCAAGAAATATTGATTTATCTGATTTTGAATCAAACTTATCAAGATTATCTTTGGTATTTAACAAATAACATTTACTACCAAAAATTTTGAAATATGAGATCTTTGGTATTCGATCATAATACAATTCAAAACATGTTTTATGTAAAATTGGTCGAATAAGAGCATAGTTTAGAATATAACATGCTGTATTAATTGCTTCAGCCCAAAAGTATTTTGGTAAAATTTTATCTTGAAGCATGGTTCTAGCACATTCTTGCAAAGTTCTATTCTTTCTTTCAACAACTCCATTTTGTGGAGCCGCTCTAGGAAAAGCAAAGTTGTGAGATATTCCATGTAAATCACAAAACTTTAGAAAAGATTCATTTTCAAATTCACTACCATGATCACTACGAATTTTAATAATAGATGTAGATTTTTCATTTGTAATTCTTCTACAAAGTTTAGAAAATTCCGAAAAAGCATCATTTTTGCTTTTTAGAAAAATTACCCATGTAAAACGAGAATAATCATCTACTATAACAAAAGCATACTTGCTACCATTCAAACTTTGAATTCTAGATGGTCCAAATAGATCTAAATGTAAAAGTTTAAGAGGACGTTTTGTTGAAACTATATCTTTTGCTTTAAAAGAATTCTTGATTTGTTTACCCCTTTGGCAAGCATCACATAGGTGATCTTTCTTATATGGTATTCTAGGTAGGCCTCTTACAAGATCATTCTTGGATAACTTTGAAATAATTTTAAAGTTAACATGTCCAAGTCTCTTGTGCCATAACCATTGAATTTCATTTGAAACAATAAGACATTTTTCATTCAAAGTGGGTAATTCATCTAGATATAGTTCATACACATTGTTCCTTCTTTTACCTTTAAAAATGATCCTTTTAGATTGAAAATCAGAAATTAAGCATAAATCATTTTCAAAAGAAAGATGAAAACCTTTATCATATAATTGACTAATAGATATTAAATTATGCATTAAACCATCTACTAAAAGAACATTTTCTATCAAGGGAAATTTTGGATTACCAATATTACCAATACCTATCACTTTTCCCTTGTTATTGTCACCAAAGGTGACGGTTCCTCCATCATTATTTTGGAGGGTGAAAAATAATTCCGGCCTTCCAGTCATATGTTTGGAACAGCCGTTGTCCAATATCCATTTGCTCCTTATGTTGTGTACCTACAACAAAATCAGAAAACAGAGCATTTGACCCCTTTCTATTTTCGGGTCCATGAGAGTTAGTCTTAGGAACCCATATCCATTTGGATTTTGGTTTCCTTTGATAATAAATATTCTTTCTATAAAAGGATTTATCATGTCTAGAATAATGTCTAGGCTTATAAGCATTATAGTTTCCATGATTAGATGCATTTCTATTTGATCTATGAACAAAAGGTTGAGAATAATGTCTTTGATTTTTCACCATATAGTTTGGTCTATTTTGAGCATCAAAGAAGCTATATCCCAATCCGGTTTTATTAACCGAGCATCTTTGAGAACCAAGAAGTTTTTCTAGATTCTCTTGACCATTTGTAAATTTGGTCACTATAGAAAGATCATTTGACTTTTCTTTAAGACTAGATATTTCTTTTTGTAAGAGATTGGTTCTAACTCCAATTTCTTTTATCTCTAATGCTTGGCAAGAGTTTTCCTTCTTGAGATCTTCTATCTCTTGAAGTAACACTTTATTTTGAGAGTCAAGAGTTAAATTTTCAGTTTTTAACTCTTTATTTTTAGAACTAAGACTCTTAAATTTAGCATATAAATCATTAAATGTTTCAAATAACTCATCATAGTCAAATTGGCTTACCGAATTTTTTTGTGCTACAAAACACATGTTGGCGACTTCTTCATTTGATTCTTCATCGGAAGAGGAATCACTATCATCCCAACATACTTGAAAAGCCTTTTTCTTCTTGAATTGGTCCTTGGGCTTGATTTTGAGGAGAGGACAATCTTTCGTGATATGTCCTGCCTTTTTGCAGTTAAAGCACTTGACTTCATTGGGATTGGAAGAATCTGCTTTCTTTACCTTTCTTTGAAATCTTCACTTTTTGATGAATCTTCTGAATTTCCTTGTGATGAGGGCAATATCTTCATCTTATGCTTGCCCTATCATTTTTAATATATCATCGATTTTACCAGAGCATTCAAAATCTGTTATATAAAGGGTAAAGGTTTCCACATTTTTTTCTTTTTTGGCTTCTGGATAGTGGATGAAACTTAGTCAAGCCCTCTGTTCAGACATGACCCCTCTTATCATAAGTCCTTTTCTTTTATCTTGCTATCTTCACCATTTTCTTACATTTCATCCTCTTTTTCTTCCTTTTTTTTTTTTTTTTGCAGTAACGGTTATCCAGATTTCTCGTATTTCACTGGTCTCTGCATAAAAAAAAAAGGTTTTAAGAAAAGTGATCGCATACCCTTATCTGAATCGATTGTCCATGAGGACATATCGTACATTAATAGGTGCCCTTAACCAAGGCACTACAGGTGAAATCATTTTGCCAAGATTTTTTTTTATGCTTCTCTACATTCTTTTTCTTCTTTTTCAATCCCTTGATCATGGGTATTGAGATTCCTGCTAGGATTTGCCTACCTCTTGTAAACACCCCAAATTTTCACTCACTTCTTGACATCGCCCTCAATCGGCACATTTCAGTTCTCCGGAAGCAATGAAGGGCAAAATGGTCATTTTCTGAGATTAAACCTTGCAGAAGGTCCAAAATTTCATTCTTGAGCCTCCAAATTTCTATATTTAGGTTCAGAAACATCTTCAAATGGCAAAATTTCAAAATTCTTTTTCTGGACAAAAAGCTAAAATTTCCAAGTCCGAGCTGAGAGTGAGATTTCATAGAACATGTCTTTGCATAGCATTGCGTCATTTCACTGCACAACATGTCATTTTAAGATCCAGAACTCCTGATTTTCAAAATTGTCCATCCAGATTTGATTTTTAAACTTTTTCAAATTGATTTTTAAAACCCTGGGTATTCAAAATTACCAAATTTTCCCATTTTAACCCCAGGACTTTGAAATACAAAAATTTTCTCAAGAAAAACAATCTGGATATTTGGATATTGATTTTAAAGATTTTATCTCAAAACTTTTTGCAAAAGATTTTAAATCCCTTTACAAATTTTTTTTTACATTTATCCATATTTTTTCCCTAAAAACCCAATTTTTCCAAATTCTTGAAAATAAATAATATTTTATCTCGTATTTTCAAAAAAAAATGGAGCGGGACCCACCCGAAGTTCATACCAATTTGCAAAATTTTCTTAATTTCTCAATATTTATTCATTTATTTATTTATTTTTTTTTAGTTAGCGGGCCCACACGCATGTGGCACCCCAATTGAAAATAAAAGACTTTCAAAAACAAAACAAAACTTTATTTTCAAAAGGATTTTAAAAGTGGATTGAGATGGCATTTCCATAAAAACCTCTCATTTATTTCAATATCCATTTTTTTTATTTTATTTTCTTTTTATTGAAGGAGGCAGCCTTAATGGCACAGCCGAATTTCCTAAAGTAAATTTTTTTTCATCTTTTACCTAGAACTTAGGTAAATGAAATGAAACATGTGAAAAAAAAAATAAAATCACAAGATGCGCCCTTTTGAAAACGGCAGCATTAAGTTTCAATTTGAAAAAAATTTCAAAATGTGTAACGGAAGCTCAAGGCTGCGTTTTCTTCAAGGGGCTGAAGGTCTTTAAGAAAGACCAACCATTGAACGAGAGAGAGAAGCCTGGTCGATTAAGAGGGTCTTCTTTTTTATTTTGCAGGAGGGGATTCACCAAAGAGAGGAATTTTGATTGAAGGAGGAGGGTCGATTGAAAGGAGGGGAGCCGATTGAAGAGAGGGTTTTGGTTTTCGGTTTTGCAGGGATCTTCCACCTCCAGCCGGCTGCTGCCCATCCTCCACTTTGCCTTTAGCCCAGCCACCACACACTTCAACAGCCCCAGCCACCAAATACTCCAGCCGGTTGCTGCCCATCATCCATCTTCACTTCCTTCAGCCACAACCCAACGTGTCCCTGCCATCCTTCATCAACCATCCAGCAAGAAGCAAGCTGCTGTCTCAAACAGCTGCAGCCCAGCCACAGCCCAACTTCTTTACCCATTTTTCTTTAGCTCACTTTCCTCCAGCCCCACGTTGTTACCCATTTCAGCCCCAGCCAACAGGAGATCCAACATTTCCCACCTTTGCTTCAGCCCAGCAACAAGGAACAATTCTCATTTGCTGTCTACAAAGGTCACAAAGTGAAGAACGTGGCTGCCTCTTTCCTTCAAACCACCAGCCATAGTGGATCTAGCAGCAAAATTGCATCTCCACTTCAGCCCAAGCAGCAGGAGATCCCCAATCCAGCAGAGATTCCAACGTGTTCTCCACTTCATTCAGCCCAACTACATCACTATTTGATTTAGGAAAATCTAGAAGATGCAGATGCCTTGGCTCCATTTCAATTTTCTTTTACTTTATGTTATGCAATGTAACAATCCAATGTAAACCTTGGAATAAGATTTACTTTTACTGCTTAGATTAGGTTGCATCTCATATAGTTTGATTTCAGTAATATCCTGATTATATGATGCATATATCTCAATTTTCCAAATTCACCGTGGATGAACACAAATGGCACGTGCACCAACTCTTAGAGAGTTGATGAACTCGGTGGAGTCCATATTTACGGCCCTATTCGGAATATGGACGAGACCCAGATCCATCATCTCTCTACTAGTCACATTGAGCCTACACTCTTAGGCTATCTTGAAAATGCACCTCATATTTCCAATGTTTTCAAAATATTGTGAATTAATTCAAATAAACCCTGAATATATTCATGGCCACAGTCAGAATATATGAAGGATTTACTTTGGCTTAATCCACATTTTTCCAATAAAATTTTCAGAAATCTTTTCAAAAGTGCATTCATTTATTCACATCATCTGCATCATTTGTTTTTCTCATGATTTTCTCAAAAGATTTTCACTTCATGGAATCGATTTTCTCAAGAAACTATGATGATATTCGGAGTTGGATTATCCAAATCAAAGTTTTGCTATGATTTTCCCTAAAAAGTTATTTTCTTAAGATCCATTTTCAAAAGGAATTTTCATCTTTCTCAAGAATCAAAGTTGATTTTCAAACATTTCAAAAACAAGATTCTCAGGATTTCAATTTCTTAAGTTCTGAATTTCCTTCTCCAATGATTTTTCCTACAAAATTTTCTATCATTTTCCTAAGAAAACTCTCAAAATCCAAGTTTTCCCAACAAGTGCTTTCCTTCTCAAATGTCCATCTTTTCTCAAGAATTCCTTCCATTTTCCTGAGATTCTCATTTCCTCATGGTTTTCCAAGTCTTTCTAAGCTTTCTCAAAATTTTCCCAAGATTCTCACTTCTTCATGATTTCCCAAGTCCTTATAAACTTTCTCAAGATTTTCTCGAGATTCTCACTTCTTCATGATTTTCCAAGTCCTTATAAACTTTCTCAAGATTTTCTCGAGATTCTCACTTCTTCAAGATTTTCTAAGTCTTTATAAACTTTCCCGAGATTTTCAAACCTTCTTCGTCTGAGTTTTTCTGAGAGATTGATTTCCATCTTTTCCTGAGAAATGCTTTTCAATTTCAAATGTTTCCTAAGCATACATCATATTTTCCAATTTACATTTTTACCAAATCTCATAACACATGCCTGAATTCTCTGTGCATTTAGGGTAGAACATGATTTCGATAATTTCACTAAGTCAAGCACAATTTTGGTCCTTGGTTCGATTACCCTTGTTAAAGGCTGCAGGAACGGTCGAACCTCGTACCGACAGGTCGAGCCCCATCTCATGGATTTTCTCGCAATTTTCAAAACGGAGGCGAGTATTTCAAAACAATTTCCAAAATTCGGTCAAGTTTGAATCGCGAAAGCATTTCCCTCTCTCTTCCCCGAGGAAGGGAGGACGGGAAAAATTTTGCGACGATAACAGGTTTGGCGGCCGTGATGGGACCTTGTCCTTGCCTGACCTAAATTATGCTTGACTTAGTTCAATTATCGAAATTATGTTCACAACATGTCAGCTCTTTACTTTTGATATCATGCGAACCTAGGAGCCTAGATTCTGACCTAGCTGACATTAATTGCATATAGCTTAGGCATGGTTTGGTAGGACTATATTGAGGAGAAATTTTCATGCTCACATAGACTTAGGTCTAAACCCAACTCTCCTCAATTTAGGATCTTAAAGCAAACAATGTATGTTTCTTCAAAGTTTTAAAAAATCTATCTCTCTAGGATTTAGAGCCCTCTATTTCTTGCATGTGATCATTTTTTAAAACCCCAATTACCTATGATTACCCGGTCTTCATGTTGCTGGGCTCTCTTCCAGAACCCTAGTTTGGGACAGAGCCTCACAACTGGGCCAATTATTTGGGTTAACACCCCCCTACCACGTACCGCGGGCCACAGTCCGAAGTATATCGGTAGGCGCTCAAGGATGTTGGAAAACCTTACCTTAGAACCGGAGTTGAAATTATATGCCACGTACCTCGGATTTCGATTCGGGTATATCGGCGTAACTGGATTGGACAAAGATGATCTAAACCTAGAGTTAGGATTAAGGTCCTACAGCTGTTTTCAAAATAATGCATCTAGAGTCAGCCTTTTAGGGAGTGCTGTATGTGCATAAATGTTTGTGCAGGATGTGATTGTTCTTATATTACCTCTATTTTCCTTACATTTTCCCAAAAATATTTTCAAATACCCATATTTCTCATCTTTTCCCTTTATTTTCTCAAACCCTGGAAGATTTTCCCAAATATCCAATTTCTTTCAAAACTCCAGGTGATTTTTCCTTCTTCCGTTCTACTGGATCTCGAATTTCCAGCTGCATTTTTATCCTGCCTGCAATTTTTCAAAATCATATGTTTTCTCTTATTGAATTATCAATCATTTTGTCTATTAGCAAAATTCTTCATCTTATTTTCCTCGTGCATACCTTGATTACTGCGGTGGAAATTGTTTACCCACTTGCCTTCTCCTTATCTTAAATCCGTTTGCGGATTGTTTTTCCAAGAGGTATCTCTTTCCTTCAAAATGGTATTTTCCTCGTGGTTGACGACCTCGCCTAGGTAACAAGGCACATTTTCCGTTGTTCATTTCTCTTACAAAAGGATGACAACACAATTGTCGTAATCCTTACGATGACTCAATCCCTAGTAATGGGATAATCTTCCAATGGTCTACTACATTTTTCTTCCAAAAATCCAAAAATTTTCCTCAAAATCTGATCATTTCTTTGCCCCGCAGAGTCCTGCAAAGAAAGAGAATACAAGAGAGCATCCACAACATTTGATGGTTCGAACAAGGTCAGGAAAAAGAACCACATCCCCACAGTACTCCTCAGCCTCAGAAAAAGAGATGGGCTCCCCGCGATCCGAGAGGAGTCAAGAGCAACAACAAGAAGAGGATGGCATAGACCCACAGATGTATGCCATGTTTTAGAAAATGATGACCAAAATGATGAGTGAACAGGCCGGGACCAGTGCAGAGAAGAACCCATTCAGAGAGAAGTTCCATGGGCACAAGGATAAGAAGAACTCCAAGAAGCAAATTCAGCCAGAGGAAATTTCAGATGAATCAGAATCAGAGGAAGACACCGATGAAGAATATGAGGTGCCTCCGGCATTTCAGAAACAGGGCCGAGAACAAAGGAGGAGTTACAAATCAAAGAATCAAGTTGTAGAAGAGCCCCTGCAGTCACAGTTCAAAGAAATGGCCAAAGTTGTTAAAGACCTGCAAGCTCGCGACAAGGGCAAGAAAGTCTTCACTAGCGAGGATTTTTATGATGGATTAGAAGGAGATGAAGAACTGGAAAACCTGCCCCGCAAGTTCATCAAGTTCGATGGTTTTGGTGATCCCAAAGCCCATATCGCCATGTTCTTCGCTGAATGCTCCAAATTCAAGAGAGACAATAGGGCCCTATTTCTCTGTTTTCCTCGTAGCTTAGAAGGCACTGCCGCCAAGTGGTACTCCGAGCATATCAATCCAATCGAGCTACGAGAATTCGATAAGGTGGTCAACCTATTCATTGAGCGATTTCTGTTCAATACTAAAGCGCTCCCAACATTGAGCCATCTCTGCAATCTAAGGCAGAATGAAAATGAAAAGGCAAGGGACTTCATTCGCAGATGGAGAGAGACCTGCAACAAAATGAGAGATCCTATATCAGAGAGGCATGCTTTATCGCTGATTCTGAACAACTTCTCACAACCTTTGAGAAGTCTTATCTCCACCTCGCCTTCCAAGTCTTTCATAGAGCTTACTGAACGAGCCGAGTGGCTCGAGATGGGGTTGGAGAACGGTGTCTACGATGGTATCACCCTCGTCAAGAACAATCTAGATCCAAAGAAAAAGGCAAATTTCACCTCCTCCGCCAATATCAGCCGCAATGATAACAAAAGTAATAAGGGCAACCATGCGGATCGAGAGGAAAGACAGAATAGCAAGTTATCTCAGCCCAACTTTCCACAAAAGGAAAAGATAAAACGTGAAGGTTGGAGTAATGATCGTGTGTTCACTCCTCTCAAACAAACACTCGAAGAAGCCCTTGAATTCATGCTGGCTAAGGGATTAGTGAAACTTCCAAAGGCCACAATTCCTCCCACCATCATGGGAAGGTTCAAGAATCAGTTTTGCAAGTTCCATCTGGCAGTGGGGCATGACATTGATCATTGTTTTGTTTTCAAAAATATTATTCAGGATTGCATTGACAAGAGCCTCCTTGCTAAAGAAGAAGAAGAAGAAGAGCTGGCCATCTTGACCAAGCCTTTCCCAGATCATTCAGAAAATTGACGATGCTAAAGTTTCTTGCTTTCTTTCTTTCGTTTTGCCAGTCACCTCATAAGGGCAAGTCTGCCCAGTTTTTTGCAACCTTTTGGTCGAGTGCTTATAAATAGGCTGTCTTTTTGTTATCGGTTTTACTTATCAATAAAATGTCAATTTTCTTCATCAAATACTTCTTTCTTTTGCCCCATTAGGGCACCTGTTTTTGTTTTGAAGAATCTTCTTTGCCCATTCTTTTCAAGACGAGGGGCAATTTATGAGAGAAATGAAATTACCTATGAGGGTTTTTCAAAAATCGTGAAATTTTTGAAAATTTTCTACAAACATCTTTGTTATGATCACCCAAAAGGTTAATATTTCGGTCCAATCTTTTTCAAAAATCAACCATCGCGGTGATCTTCTTTTCTTAAATTGGTTTCGAACCATTATCTTTAAAATCAACCCTGGTGTTGATTTTCTTTTCCAAAATTAGTGTTAAACCAATTCATTTTCAAAATCAACCCTCGTGTTGATCTTAACTTCCAAAATTCAATTTTGAATCATTATCTTTAAAAATCAACCCTTGTGTTGATTTTCTTTTCCAAAATTATTGTTAAACCATTTCATTTTCAAAATCAACCCTCATGATGATCTCTCTTCAAAATCAACCCTCGTGTTGATTCCCCTTTTCAAATATCAGCTCTCACGCTGATCATTCTTCAAAATCAACCTTGCAGTTGATTTTCTTCCCAAAATGATTTCTCACTTTCAAAATAACATTCTCCTTTTACTTTAAAGATCCCATGCTATAGCACTTTCTTCATGTCAAAGGGATAATATAATTTTGTTTCCTTTTCTCGATTTTTAAGCATCAATAAAATTCGCCAATAATTTGGCACCATTTTATTTTCGTCTCTTTCCTTTTCACAAATATGTCTCTTGTAAGGAATGATCTTGAGGACGTCCCTCAATCAAGAAGCATGTCACCTTATTCCTCGATTATCCTTCTTTGTATTCAAAATCTTCCTCCCTAGTTACACTGGGGCATGTTTTTGAAAAATCTATCTTTACCTCAAAACATCTTGTATGCAGGCAGGATAAACCAATCTCTCATTTTGCATATATATGCACTCACTTGCATTAATTTTGCATTCATTTACATTTCATGTGCATTAGCATTTCATTTTGCATTAATTCTGCATCCATTTTTTCCCCTTCAGGTTAAGGGATAAACCTGAATCATTTTCCATGATTTTCCAATTTCTATTCATATCCCCGTTTAGGATAAGGGGTTAATCCTGAAAATCAGACCACATACATCTAAATATGATGGTCTTTTTCATTGCAAGTCAAATAATCCAGTCCTCGAACTGGCCATTCTCAAAACTTTCAATCTCAGCTCTCGCCCTATCGATTTTCAAAAATTCAATCTTCTGAATAAAGATTTTCCTTTGAGATTCGAGCCCTGACTCGAACTTCTCAGCTTTCCTTTGAAGATTTGAGTTTTAACTCAAGTTTTCTTTCCTTCAAGACCTAAACTTTCTAGTTACCTTTCGAGATTCGAGCCCTGACTCGAACTTTTCTGCTTTCCTTCGAAGATTTGAGTTTTAACTCAAGTTTTCTTTCCTTCAAAATCTGAACTTCTCAGTTTTCCTTTGAGATTCGAGCCTCGACTCGAACTTTCCCACTTTCCTCTGAATATTTGAGTTTTGACTCAAAAATCTGAATCGGCCTAGTTTTTCTTTTGAAGATTTGGGTTTCAACCTGAAATTCATCTCATTAGAAACCAAACTAGCTTACCTTCGGAGGCTCGAGTTTTCGACTCGAATATTCCATCTTTCCTTGTAAAAAACTTGAGTCCTGATTCGGATGGTATTTCAATACCAGTTTTTGAGTTAGGCTTACCTTCAAAATCCAGCATTATGCCAGGACTTACCTTCAAAATTCCAACTTCGTATTGGATTTACCTTCGAAATTGAGTACCATCGTCAGGGATGTGTCTACTTGGATGTCAAGCGATCTCTTTTACTAAGGATTTCAAGAACACTTTGTCAATTAATTACTTGTTGATTTCAGAATTTTATTGCACAAAATTTTACCTCAGTTTACCTTCAGTACTACTTTTAAAAGGGTAAAGCTTTTGTGAAGAAGGATTCAAAATCCAGATTCTTTCTATTGGCCAACCAAAAGGATGAAGGATAAATCCTCGATATGGCCAGAAAAGAAGATTCAATGTTTTGCAAAGCCATAGATGATTGATATTGATCGCAGTCAATGGCACAATTTTAGAGACCATTCTTGTAAAAATGAGGCAGTGGAAATATCTTGAGCGCTAGAAAAAGAGAGAATTCATCCAAGCCCTGTCTCCTTAAAATCACCTAAGCTGCAATTGAATATCCGCAAAAGGGATCTCTCACTTGTCGTCAAGATGAAGGCGAATTAAGCGAGTAGACCCCGGGGCCAAAGAAGATTTGAAACATCTCCAAGATGACGGAGTTTGCGACAGATTCTTCCAAGGAAAGTCCAAAGCACTGTCGAGATGAAGGCAGATGCGATGAACCTCCTGACAATCCCCAAAAGATATTTAATTTCCGCTATCATCCAAAGATCTCTAACCCATGAGCCAATATCGTCAAAGAAGGATCAAAACATCTCCAAGTTGAAGGAGTTTGTGATGTACCCTTCCCAAAAGAGAGCAAGAGAGGAAAAAGAGAAAGAGAAAAAGTCAGAACATCTCCGAAATGAAGGAGAATGTAGCAAAAACCCAAGAGAGCCAAAAGAGTGCAGCAAGATTATCATGAGAGAAGCTCCCAGAATATCAAACTGCCAAATTTATCAAGAATCTTTGTTAAATTTGTGAAATTCTATTATCAATAAACTTTCATAGATTGCTTTCATGATATCAAATTCTCTTTCCTGTTCATATCAAGGAAATTGATAACTTCTTTGAAGAAGGTCAATCGCAAGCAATTTGGATTCCAAATCTTGATTCTATGAAGTCAATCCTATTTGGAGGTAATACTTCAGGTAGAAAAGAAGGAATATTTTCACAACAATGAGCATCATTTTCAATGAACAAAATTTTCAACATTTTGACAATATTTTCTAGCTATCCTGACGTTAAGTGAGAGCTTGATGTCTATATTGATGTATCTTGACCCCTTCGAGAGATTTTCCTTTGTCATCTTTCACGTTGTTGAAAGATTAGCCTTATCTCCGAAAGGATAGCCTTTATCATCTTTCACGTTGTTGAAAGATTAGCCTTCTCTCTGAATAGATTGCCTTATCATCTTTCGTGTTGTCGAAAGAATTGCCTTGTTCCTTTGGATCGCCTTATTATCTTTCGCGTTGTCGAAAGACTCGCCTTGTTCCTTTGGATTGCCTTTTGTCATCTTTCGCATTGTCGAAAGAATCACCTTGTTCCTTTGGATCGCCTTATTATCTTTTGCGTTGTCGAAAGACTCGCCTTGTTCCTTTGGATTACCTTTGTCATCTTTCGCGTTGTCGAAAGACTCGCCTTATTCCTTTGGATTACCTTTGTCATCTTTCGCGTTGTCGAAAGACTCGCCTTGTTCCTTTGGATTACCTTTGTCATCTTTCGCGTTGTCGAAAGACTCGCCTTATTCCTTTGGATTACCTTTGTCATCCTTCGCGTTGACGAAAGAATCGCCTTGTTCCTTTGAATTATCTTATTCATCTTTTGCATTGTCAAAAGAGTTGCCTTACTCTTTTCTAAAAGAGTTTGCCTTGTCTGTCTTTCGCGTTGTCGAAAGAGTTACCTTATTCTCGTCAAAAGATTGCCATATCCATCTTTCACATTGTCGAAATAGTCGTCTTACTCCTTACCTTCTTCACATTTCACGATGATGAAAATTCACCGGATCGTCTTGATCATTTTCCAAAATTGCCTCTTACAATTCCATTTCCATCGCCTCGTTCATCTTCAAGAAAAGTTGTCTTATTCACCTTTCAAAATTCTATTTTCCACCCGATCAGGATAAGGGTATAAACCTGAGCCTCATTCAAGGAGGTATTCCATTTTCTGTCCGATCATATTAAGGGTACAAACCTGAATCTCATTTTAATGAGATAATTTCATTCCCCCAATCAGGTCAAGGGTTAAAACCTGAGCTTCGTTTCATACGAGGTATTTCTGTCCCATCCAGGTCAAGGGCATAAACCTGAATTTCACTCTCACAGAGTGAGTCTTTACTCTTCATTTCTCCATTTCATATCTACCATCTTCCTCGGGCTAACTTCTTCATACCTAGTCAGATCCTTCTAACTGGGGCATTTTAATATAGCCCAAATTTGGTGTGTTTTCTTTGCCACTAAGCTCGACCATAAGCCGGCTTAGTAGCAAAGAGGGGCATCTCCCCAAATTTTCACTCACTTTTGGACATCGCCCTCAATCGGCACATTTCAGTTCTCCGGAAGCAATGAAGGGCAAAATGGTCATTTTCTGAGATTAAACCTTGCAGAAGGTCCAAAATTTCATTCTTGAGCCTCCAAATTTCTATATTTAGGTTCAGAAACATCTTCAAATGGCAAAATTTCAAAATCCTTTTTCTAGACAAAAAGTTAAAATTTCCAAGTCCGAGCTGAGAGTGAGATTTCATAGAACATGTCTTTGCATAGCATTGCGTCATTTCACTGCACAACATGTCATTTTGAGATCCAGAACTCCTGATTTTCAAAATTGTCCATCCAGATTTGATTTTTAAACTTTTTCAAATTGATTTTTAAAACCCTGGGTATTCAAAATTACCAAATTTTTTCATTTTACCCCCAGGACTTTGAAATACAAAAAATTTCTCAAGAAAAACAATCTGGACATTTGGATATTGATTTTAATGATTTTATCTCAAAACTTTTTGCAAAAGATTTTAAATCCCTTTACAATTTTTTTTTACATTTATCCATATTTTTTCCCTAAAAACCCAATTTTTCCAAATTCTTGAAAATAAATAATGTTTTATCTCGTATTTTCAAAAAAAAATGGAGCGGGACCCGCCTTTGAACTAGCATCATACTCAGACTCTCAGGTAAGTTGTTTATTCTCAAGCGGGACCCACCCGAAGTTCATACCAATTTGCAAAATTTTCTTAATTTCTCAATATTTATTCATTTATTTATTTATTTATTTTTTAGTTGGCGGGCCCACACGCATGTGGCACCCCAATTGAAAATAAAAGACTTTCAAAAACAAAAAAAAACTTTATTTTCAAAAGGATTTTAAAAGTGGATTGAGATGGCATTTCCATAAAAGCCTCTCATTTATTTCAATATCCATTTTTTTTATTTTATTTTCTTTTTATTGAAGGAGGCAGCCTTAATGGCACAGCCGAATTTCCTAAAGTAAAATTTTTTTCATCTTTTACCTAGAACTTAGGTAAATGAAATGAAACATGTGAAAAAAAAAATAAAATCACAAGATGCGCCATTTTGAAAACGACAGCATTAAGTTTCAATTTGAAAAAAATTTCAAAATGTGTAACGGAAGCTCAAGGCTGCGTTTTCTTCAAGGGGCTGAAGGTCTTTAAAAAAGACCAACCATTGAACGAGAGAGAGAAGCCTAGCCGATTAAGAGGGTCTTCTTTTTGATTTTGCAGGAGGGGATTCACCAAAGAGAGGAATTTTGATTGAAGGAGGAGGGTCGATTGAAAGGAGGGGAGCCGATTAAAGAGAGGGTTTTGGTTTTCGATTTTGCAGGGATCTTCCACCTCCAGCCGGCCGCTGCCCATCCTCCACTTTGCCTTTAGCCCAGCCACCAAACACTTCAACAGCCCCAGCCACCAAATACTCCAGTCGGTTGCTGCCCATCATCCATCTCTACTTCCTTCAGCCACAACCCAACGTGTCCCTGCAATCCTTCATCAACCATCCAGCAAGAAGCAAGCTGCTGTCTCAAACAGCAGCTGCCCAGCCACAGCCCAGCTTCTTTACCCATTTTTCTTCAGCTCACTTTCCTCCAGCCCCACGTTGTCACCCATTTCAGCCCCAGCCAACAGGAGATCCAACATTTCCCACCTTTGCTTCAGCCCAGCAGTAAGGAACAATTCTCATTTGCTGTCTACAAAGGTCACAAAGTGAAGAACGTGGCTGCCTCTTTCCTTCAAACCACCAGCCACAGTGGATCTAGCAGCAAAATTGCATCTCCACTTCAGCCCAAGCAGCAGGAGATCTCCAATCCAGCAGAGATTCCAACGTGTTCTCCACTTCATTCAGCCCAACTACATCACTATTTGATTTAGGAAAATCTAGAAGATGCAGATGCCTTGGCTCCATTTCAATTTTCTTTTACTTTATGTTATGCAATGTAACAATCCAATGTAAACCTTGGAATAAGATTTACTTTTACTGCTTAGATTAGGTTGCATCTCATATAGTTTGATTTCAGTAATATCCTGATTATATGATGCATATATCTCAATTTTCCAAATTCACCGTGGATGAACACGAATGGCACGTGCACCAACTCTTAGAGAGTTGATGAACTCGGTGGAGTCCATATTTACGGCCCTAGTCGGAATATGGATGAGACCCAGATCCATCATCTCTCTACCAGTCACATTGAGCCTACACTCTTAGGCTATCTTGAAAATGCACCTCATATTTCCAATGTTTTCAAAATATTGTGAATTAATTCAAATAAACCCTGAATATATTCATGGCCACAGTCAAAATATATGAAGGATTTACTTTGGCTTAATCCACATTTTTCCAATAAAATTTTCAGAAATCTTTTCAAAAGTGCATTCATTCATTCACATCATCTGCATCATTTGTTTTTCTCATGATTTTCTCAAAAGATTTTCACTTCATGGAATCGATTTTCTCAAGAAACTATGATAATATTCGGAGTTGCATTTTCCAAATCAAAGTTTTGCTATGATTTTCCATAAAAAGTTATTTTCTTAAGATCCATTTTCAAAAGGAATTTTCATCTTTCTCAAGAATCAAAGTTGATTTTCAAACATTTCAAAAACAAGATTCTCAGGATTTCAATTTCTTAAGTTCTGAATTTCCTTCTCCAATGATTTTTCCTACAAAATTTTCTATCATTTTCCTAAGAAAACTCTCAAAATCCAAGTTTTACCAACAAGTGATTTCCTTCTCAAATGTCCATCTTTTCTCAAGAATTCCTTCCATTTTCCTGAGATTCTCATTTCCTCATGGTTTTCCAAGTCTTTCTAAGCTTTCTCAAAATTTTCCCGAGATTCTCACTTCTTCATGATTTCCCAAGTCCTTATAAACTTTCTCAAGATTTTCTCGAGATTCTCACTTCTTCATGATTTCCCAAGTCCTTATAAACTTTCTCAAGATTTTCTCGAGATTCTCACTTCTTCAAGATTTTCTAAGTCTTTATAAAATTTCCCGAGATTTTCAAACCTTCTTCGTCTGAGTTTTTCTGAGAGATTGATTTCCATCTTTTCCTGAGAAATGCTTTTCAATTCCAAATGTTTCCTAAGCATACATCATATTTTCCAATTTACATTTTTACCAAATCTCATAACACATGCCTGAATTCTCTGTGCATTTAGGGTAGAACACGATTTCGATAATTTCACTAAGTCAAGCACAATTTTGGTCCTTGGTTTGATTACCCCTATTAAAGGCGGCAGGAACGGTCGAACATCGTACCGACAGGTCGAGCCCCATCCCATGGATTTTCCCGCAATTTTCAAAACGGATGCGAGTATTTCAAAACAATTTCCAAAATCCGATCAAGTTTGAATCGCGAAAGCATTTCCCTCTCTCTTCCGCGAGGAAGGGAAGACGGGAAAAATTTTGCGACGATAACACCTCTTAACGTATTTCGTTCGTCTCATGCTGTCATTTTTTTCCCAACATATATATATATATATATATATATATATATATATATATATATATATATATATATATATATATATATATATTGCAGTATATGTTTGATTTCGGTAACTGTTATTAATATTTGCCTATGGTGGCTGTTTACATCTGCCTATGATTGCTGTTTGTCTTTTGCCCTGGGACAGTTCCACTGTGGCAAAATTTTGACCCTTAAGCATCACCTGTGTCTTGACTGTTTATATTTCCTATTGGGAATCTATCATTTGTCAGTCATCACTCTCTTAATAAAAAGCTTTGGAATCACTGTAAGACCACCCATACTTGTTATAAAAGCATCTGAAGACCCTATGTGAAGCCCAGGTGCAAGCATACCCCTTTTGCAGGAACCAAGTTGTCATGGGAAACTGGTTGATAAAGCTGTCACGTGACCTTAATTATATTGCAAAGCATGACATTCTTTGGTCACCCCATTCAGAAATTAAATCTGGAGTATCGATCTTAGCATTGATCGGTCAGCTGTACCTGTTACACTCATCTCAATATCGTTAAAAGTTGTTATGCTGTAAAATGGACCAGTCGCATGTGAGGGTGACCATCATTTTGTTCTGTTATGATATCTAAACATTGGGTCTCTAAACCAGTGAATAGGTTTAAACTGTTGGATCGGTCATCCAACTCAGGCGTCAAGCCAAAACCAGTAGCATTTACATCTCCTATTGGCTGCCATCCCCATTATTACTGTTTATATTTTATTCCAGCATATATCTAGATCTACCCCCCTGTGTATATATGCAGCACTGCCTGTAGTTTTTTTTTTTTTACCAGTAATGTTGATTGTTTGTTTGAAGTTCCGGTAATCTAGATGCTTTGATTCCTGTTTAGCAGAACATAGGCGAATCAAGTATGTACGGTTGTAAATAACATCAGTTTGGTAATTGATCCTTCTTTACCCTTCATTGATGACAGGGCACATTCATGTATAGTATATTTATCTTAACTATTAGCCCCTTTGTCTACTGTGTTGGTAGACATATAAAGTTGTTTTTTTCTTTTTTCTTTTTTTGCCATCACCATCTCTGTTTTCTTCATAATATAATAACCCTTTGTACATTTGTGTTAAGTCTCATGGAGTCATAGAGTTGATACATCCATGCCATCCTTCTATGAATAAGTTTAATATCCCCTCATAAAATATAAGCATTGGCATTCAGATTATTTCATTTCCCCTTAATTTGAATAAGCATCGTATGTAGGCTATACTTATGAAAATTTTAGCTAACTTAAGCATTGTAAGGCATATAGTCATTTTCATATGCATTTCATTCATGCTCTAGATATTATATTAATATACATATTTCCACTATAGTTCATGTATAATCATCTAAAGGCGGAATTTTTCAATTTCTTGAATGTATATTTTATTTCTTTTATTATTTTTTTCTTCTTTTTCTTTTGTGCTAATTCACTTTTGCAGGAAAAACCTAGAGAATGCTGACTATTTTAATTCTATACTTCTTTTATTCATTTTGCTTTATGTCAGAGATGTAATAATCAAAATTTTAGAATAATATTTACTTTACTGCTTAGATTAGGCTGCATCTCATATAGTTTGAATTCATGCAATATCCTGTTTATGTGATTCATGCATTTCTATTTCAAAATCACTATGGATGAACACAAATGGCATATGCACCAACTCTTAGAGAGTTGATGAACTCGGTGGAGTCCATATTTACGGCCCTAGTCGGAATATGGACGAGACCCAGATCCATCATCTTTCTACCAGTCACACTGAGCCTACACTCTTAGGCTATCTTAAAATGCACATCATATTTCTAATGTTTTCAAAATATTGTGCATTAAATCAATTAAACTCTAAACATATTCATGGCCACAGTCAGAATATGTGAAGGATTTATTTTGACTTAATACACATTTTTCCAACAAATTTCTTAGAAAATCTTTCAGAGTGCATTCATTCACTCATATCATTTGCATCATGAAATCATTGGTTTTCTCATGATTTTCTTAAGAAAATTTCATTCTCAAGAAATCGATTTCTCAAGAAACTCTGAAATTTTTTGGAAATCAGTTTTCCCAAGTCAAATTTTCCACAGTTTTCCATGGAAAAGGTCATTTTCCCAAGATTTTCAAAAGAAGTCTCTCACCTTTCTCAAAGTCAAAATCGATTTCCAAGTATTTCAAGGTTAAGATTCTCAGGATTTCAATTTCCCAAGTTTCAATTTTCCTTTTCCACAAGGGTTTTCTAATGAATTTCAATCATTTTCCTAAGAAAGCTTTCAAAACTTGAAGCTTTTCTTGACAAGCATTTCCCCTTCAAATGTTCACCTTTTTCTCAAGAATCACTTCTACTTTCTCAGGATTTTCAACTATTCATGATTTTCCCACATCTTTATGGACTTTCTCGTGATTTCAAAAGCTCTTTTTCATCTGAGTTTCCTGAGAAATTGAATTTCCTGAGAAGTATCTTTCAACTCCAAATATTTTCCAAGCATACATCATGTTTTTCCTACTTCCATTTTCCAAAATCTCATAGCACATGCCTGAATTCTCTGTGCATTTAGGATAGAACACGATTTTGATGATTTAACTAAGTCAAGCACAATTTTGGTCCTTGGTTCGATTACCCCTGTTAAAGGCGGCAGGAACGATCGAACCTCGTACCGACAGGTCGATCCCCATCCCATGGATTTTCCCGCAATTTTCAAAACGAAGGCAAGTATTTCAAAACAAATTTCCAAAATCCGGTCAAGTTTGACTCGCGAAATCATTTCCCTCTCTCTTCTGCAAGGAAGGGAAGACGGGGAAAAATTTTGCGATGATAACAGGTTTGGCGACCGTGATGGGACCTGTCCTTGTCTGACCTAAATTGTGCTTGACTTAGTTCAATTATTGAAATTATGTTCACAAAATGTCAGCTCTTTACTTTTGCTATCATGCGAACCTAGGAGCCTAGATTCTGACCTAGCTGACTTTGACTGCATATAGACTATGCATGGTTTGGTGGGACCAGATTGAGGAGATATTTTCATGCTCACATAGACTTAGGTCTAAATACAACTCTCCTCAATTTAGGATCTGAATGCAAACAATGTATGCTTCTTCAAAGTTTTCAAAATCTATCTCTCTAGGATTTAGAGCCCTCTATTTCTTGCATGTGATCATTTTTTCAAACCTCAATTACCTATCATTACCCGGTCTTCACGTTGCTGGGCTCTCTTCCAGAACCCTAGTTCGGGACAGAGCCTCACAACTGGGCCAACTATTTGGGTTAACACCCCCCTACCACGTACCGCGGGCCACAGTCCAAAGTATATCGGTAGGCGCTCAAGGATGTTGGAAAACCTTTCCTTAGAACCGGAGTTGAGATTATATGCCACGTACCTCAGATTTCGATTCGGGTATATCGGCATAACTGGATTGGACAAAGATGATCTGAACCTAGAGTTAGGATTAGGGTCCTACAACTGTTTTCAAAATGAGGCATCTAGAGTTAGCCTTTTAGGGAGTGCTGAATGTGCATAAATGTTTGTGCAGGATGTGATTGTTTGTTACCTTTATTCCCCTCATATTTTCCCAAAAATAGTTTCAAATTTCCATATTCTCACCTTTTCCTTTATTTTCTCAAACCCTGGATGATTTTCCCAAATATCCAATTTCTTTCAAAACTCCAGGTGATTTTTCCATTCTCCCATTCTACTGGATCTCGAATTTCCAGCTGCATTTTTATCCTGCCTGCAATTTTCCCAAAATCATATGTTTTCTCTCATTGGATTTTCAATTCTTTTGTCTATTTGCAAAAATTCTTCACCTTATTGTCCTTGCGCATACCTTGAATATTGCGGTGGAAATTGTTTACCCACTTGCCTTCTCCTTATTCTAAATCCGTTTGTGGATTGTTTTCCAAGAGATATCTCTTTCCTTCAAAATGGTGTTTTTCCTCGTGGTTGACGACCTCACCTAGGTAACAAGGCACATTTTCCGTTGTTATTTCTCTTATAAAGAATGACAACACAATTGTCGTGATTTCAGCGGCGACTCCATCCCTAGTAATGGGATATTCTTCCAATTGTTTACCATATCGTCAATAATCATTTTTCTCCCAATCCAAAATTCCCTCAGAGTCTAATCAAGACTTTATCCTGCAGAAAGCATCCACAACATTGATGGTTCGAACAAGGTCAGAAAGAAGAACCACATCACCACAGTACTCCTCAGCCTCAGAAGAAGAGATGGGCTCCCCGCGACCTGTCAGAAGTCAAGAACAGCAGCAAGAGGACGATGGCATAGATCCTCAGATATACGCGATGTTTCAGAAAATGATGAAGAGGATGATGAGTGAGCAGTCTGGCACCAGCTCAGACAAAAATCCATTCAGTCAGAAAATTAGAGATCGTGTGGCCAATAAATCAACCAAGGAGCATGTTCAAGATACTTCGGACGAAGAAGAATCAACAGATGATACCGAGGAAGAATGCGAGATCATTCATGGAGCAACTCGCAAACCAAAGAGCCAAACAATAAAAAAACTGCTTCAAGCACAGTTCACGGAAATGGCCAAAGTGGTAAAAGATCTGCAAGCCCGCGACAAAGGCAAGAAAGTCTTCACTAGCAAGGACTTCTATGATGGCCTCGAAGGGGATGAAGATCTAGAGAACCTTCCTCGCAAGTTCATCAAATTTGATGGTTCTGGTGATCCCAAAGCCCACCTCGCCATGTTCTTCGCTGAATGCTCCAAATTCAAGAGAGACAATAGGGCCCTATTTCTCTGTTTTCCTCGTAGCCTAGAAGGCACTGCCGCTAAGTGGTACTCTGAGCATATCAATCTAATCGAGCTGCGAGAATTCGATAAAGTGGTCAATCTATTCATCGAGCGATTTCTGTTCAATACTGAAGCGCTACCAACGTTAAATCACCTCTGTAATCTGAAGCAGGGAGATAGTGAAAAGGCCAGGGACTTTATTCACAGATGGAGAGAGACCTGCAACAAAATGAGGGATCCTATATCAGAGAGGCATGCCTTATCGCTGATCCTAAACAACTTCTCACAACCTTTAAGAAGTCTTATCTCCACCTCGCCTTCCAAGTCTTTCATAGAGCTTACTGAACGAGCCGAGTGGCTCGAGATGGGGTTGGAGAACGGTGTCTACGATGGTATCACCCTCGTCAAGAACAATCTAGATCCAAAGAAAAAGGAAAATTTCACCTCCTTCGCCAACATCAGTCGCAATGATAACAAAAGTAGTAAGGGCCACCATGCGGATTGAGAGGAAAGACAGAATAGCAAGCTATCTCAGCCCAACTTTCCACAGAAGGAAAAGATAAAGCGTG
This sequence comes from Nuphar pumila, assembly GCF_984573655.1. Lineage (NCBI taxonomy): Eukaryota > Viridiplantae > Streptophyta > Magnoliopsida > Nymphaeales > Nymphaeaceae > Nuphar > Nuphar pumila. The sequence goes on along the minus strand of NC_143264.1, from coordinate 50,529,591 downwards.
AAGGTTGGAGTAGTGATCGAGTGTTCACTCCTCTCAAACAAACACTCGAAGAAGCCCTTGAATTCATGCTGACCAAGGGATTAGTGAAGCTTCTAAAGGCCACAACTCCTCCCACCATCATGGGAAGGTTCAGGAATCAGTTTTGCAAGTTCCATCGAGCAGTGGGGCATGACATCGATCATTGTTTTGTCTTCAAAAATATTGTTCAGGATTGCATTGACAAGAGCCTCCTTCCTGAAGAGGAAGAAGAAGACGAGCTGGCCATCCTGACCAAGCCTTTCCCAGATCATTCAGAAAGTTGATAATGCCAAAGTTTCCTGTTTTTCTTCCTTTCGTTTTGCCAGTCACCTCGTAAGGGCAAGTCCGCCCAGTTTTTGCAACCTTTTGGTCGAGTGCTTATAAATAGGCAGTCTTTTTGTTATCAGTTTTGCTTATCAATAAAATGTCAATTTTCTTCATCAAATACTTCTTTCTTTTGTCCCCATTAGGGCACCTGTTTTTGTTTTGAAGAATCTTCTTTGCCCATTCTTTTCAAGACGAGGGGCAATTTATGAGAGAAATGAAATTACCTATGAGGGTTTTTCAAAAGTCGTGAAATTTTGAAAATTTTCTACAAACATCTTCGTTATGATCACCCAAAAGTTTAATATTTCGGTTCAATCTTTTTCAAAAATCAACCATCGCGGTGATCTTCTTTTCTTAAATTGGTTTTGAACCATTATCTTTTTAAAATCAACCCTTGTGTTGATTTTCTTTTCCAAAATTATTGTTAAACCAATTCGTTTTCAAAATCAACCCTCATGATGATCTCTCTTCAAAATCAACCCTCGTGTTGATTCCCCTTTCAAAGATCAGTTCTCATGCTGATCATTCTTCAAAATCAACCTTGCAGTTGATTTCTTTCCCAAAATGATTTCTCACTTTCAAAATAACATTCTCCTTTACTTTAAAGATCCCATGTGCAAACTTCTCATTTTGCTTTTATCATTTCAAAGGGATAATATAATTCTGTTTCCTTTCCTCAATTTTTAAGCATCAATAAAATTATTAAATTTGCCAATAAGTTTTGCACCATTTTATTTGAGTCTCTTTCCTTTTCACAATATGTCTCTTGTGAGGAATGACCTTGAGGATGTCTCTCAATCAAGAAGCTTGTCGCCTTATTAATCAATTATCCTTCTTTTATTCAAAATTTTCCTCCCTAGTTACACTGGGGCATTTTTTTGAAAAATCTATCTTTACCTCAAAACATCCTGTATGCAGGCAGGATAAACCAATCTCTCTTTTTGCATGTATATGCACCCACTTGCATTAATTTTGCATTCATTTACATTTCATGGGCATTTGCATTTCATTTTGCATTAATTCTGCATCCATTTTCTTCCCTTTCAGGTTAAGGGATAAACCTGAATCATTTTCCATGATTTTCCAATTTCTATTCATATCCCCGTTCAAGATAAGGGGTTAATCCTGAAAATCAGACCACATACATCTAAATATGATGGTCTTTATCATTGCAAGTCAAATAATCCAGTCCTCGAACTCGCAATTCTCAAAACTTTCAATCTCAGTCCTCGCACTATCGATTTTCAAAAATTCAATCTTCTGATTAAAGATTTTCCTTTGAGATTCGAGCCCTGACTCGAACTTTCTAGCTTTCCTTTGAAGATTTGAGTTTTAACTCAAGTTTTCTTTCCTTCAAGACCTAAACTTTCCAATTACCTTTTGTTCGAGCCCTGCCTCGAACTTTCCAGCTTTCCTTTGAAGATTTTAGTTTTTAACTCAAGTCTTTTTTCCTTCAAGATCTAAACTTTCCAGTTTCCCTTTGAGATTCGAGCCCTGACTCGGACTTTTCTACTTTCCTTCGAAGATTTGAGTTTTAACTCAAGTTTTCTTTCCTTCAAAATTTGAACTTCCCGAGTTTTCCTTTGAGATTCGAGCCCGTCTCGAACTTTCCAACTTTTCTCTGAATATTTGAGTTTCGACTCAAAAATCTGAATTGGCCTAGTTTTTCCTTTGAAGATTTGGGTTTCGACCCGAACTTTCTCTCCTTAGAAACCAAACTTCCTAGCTTTATTTCTAAGGGTCGAGTTTCGACTCGAATCTTCCAGCTTTCCTTGTAAAAATTGAGTCCTGATTCGGTTGGTCTTTCAAAACCAGCTTGTGAGTTAGGCTTACCTTCAAAATCCAGCCTTATGCCAGGACTTACCTTCGAAATTGAGTACCATCGTCATGGATGTGTTAACTCGGATGTCAAATGATCTCTTTTACTAAGGATTTCAAGAACACTTTGTCAATTTGTCAACCAATTACCTATTGATTTCAGAATTTTATTGCACAAATTTTTACCTCAGTTTACCTTCAGTATTACTTTCAAAAAGGCAAAGCTTTTGTGAAGAAGGATTCAAAATCCAAATTCTTTCTATTAGCCAACCAAAAGGATGAAGGATAAATCCTCGATATGGCCAGAAAAGAAGATTCAATGTTTTTGCAAAGCCATAGATGATTGATATTGATCGCAGTCAATGGCACATCTCTAAAGATTATTCTTATAAAGACGAGGCAGTGGAAATATCCTGAGCGCTAGAAAAAGAGAGAATTCACCCAAGCCCTGTCTCCTCAAAATCACCTAAGCTGCAATTAAATATCCGCAAAAGGGATCTCTCACTTGTCGTCAAGATGAAGGCGAATTAAGCGAGTAGACCCCCGGGGCCAAAGAAGATTTGAAACATCTCCAAGATGACAGAGTTTGTGACGGATCCTTCCAGGGAAAGTCCAAAGCACTGTCGAGATGAAGGCAGAGGCGATGAACCTACTGACAATCCCTAAAAGATATTTCATTTCAGCTATCCTTCAAAAATCTCCAGCCAATAAGCCAATACCGTCAAAGAAGGATCGAAACATCTCCAAGTTGACGGAGTTTGTGACGTACCCTTCACAAAAGAGAGCAAGAGAGGAAAAAGAAAGAGAGAAAAAGTCAGAACATCTCCAAAATGAAGGAGAATGCAACAAAAACCCAAAAGAGTGCAGAAAGATTATCATGAGAGAAGCTCCCAGGATATCAAACTGCCAAATCTGTCAAGAATCTTCTTTAAATTTGTGAAATTCTATTATCAATATCCTTTCATCAATTGCTTTCATAATATCAAATTCTCTTTCCTGTTCATATCAAGGAAACTGATAACTTCCTTGAAGAAGGAAAATCGCAAGCAATTTGGATTCCAAATCTTGATTCTATGAAGTCAATTCTGTTTGGAGGTAATACTTCAGGTAGAAAAGAAGGAATATTTTCACAACAATGAGCATCATTTTCAATTATTTTGAATCAACAATAAATTTTCAACATTCTGACAATATTTTCTAGCTATCCTGACGTTAAGTGAGAGCTTGATGTCCATATTGATGCATCGACCCCTTCGAGAGATTTTTCTTTGTCATCTTTCACATTGTTGAAAGATTAGCCTTATCTCTGAAAGGATAGCCTTTATCATCTTTCACATCATTGAAAGATTAGCCTTATCTCCGAAAGGATAGCCTTTATCATCTTTCACGTTGTTGAAAGATTAGCCTTCGCTCCGAATGGATTGCCTTTATCATCTTTCTCGTTGTCGAAAGAATCGCCTTGTTCCTTTGGATTACCTTTATCATCTTTCGCATTGTCGAAAGAATTTCCTTATTCCTTTGGATTGTCTTTATCATCTTTCGCATTGTCGAAAGAATCGCCTTGTTCATTTGGATTGCCTTTGTGATCTTTCGCATTGTCGAAAGAATCGACTTGTTCCTTTGGATTGCCTTTGTCATCTTTCGCGTTGTCGAAAGAATCGCCTTATTCCTTTGGATTGCCGTTGTCATCTTTCGCGTTGTCGAAAGAATCGCCTTATTCCTTTGGATTGCCTTTGTCATCTTCGAGTTGTCGAAAGAATCGCCTTATTCCTTTGGATTGCCTTTGTCATCTTTCGCGTTGTCGAAAGAATCGCCTTGTTCCTTTGGATTACCTTTATCATCTTTCACGTTATTGAAAGATTAGCCTTCTCTTCGAAAGGATTACCTTTGTCATCTTTCGCATTGTCGAAAGAATCGCCTTGTTCCATTGGATCGCCTTTATCATCTTTCGCATTGTCGAAAGAATTGCCTTATTCCTTTGGATTGACTTTATCATCTTTCGCATTGTCGAAAAAATCGCCTTGTTCCTTTGGATTGCCTTTGTGATCTTTCGCATTGTCGAAAGAATCGCCTTGTTCCTTTGGATTGCCTTTGTCATCTTTCACGTTGTCGAAAGAATCACCTTATTCCTTTGGATTGCCTTTGTCATCTTTTGCGTTGTCGAAAGAATCGCCTTATTCCTTTGGATTGCCTTTGTGATCTTTCGCATTGTCGAAAGAATCGTCTTACTCCTTTGGATCGCCTTTGTCATCTTTCGTGTTGTCGAAAGAATCGCCTTGTTCCTTTGGATTACCTTTATCATCTTTCGCGCTATCAAAAATTGCCTTATTTCTTTGGACCGCCTGCGTTCATCTTTCGCGTTGCCGAAAGAGTTGCCTTATTCTTCGTTGGAAAAATTGCCTTATTCATCTTTTGCATTGTTAAAAGAGTTGCCTTACTCTTCTCTGAAAGAGTTTGCCTTGTCTGTCTTTCACGTTGTCAAAAGAGTTGCCTTACTCTTCTCTGAAAGAGTTTCCCTTATTTGTCTTTCGCGTTGCCAAAAGAGTTACCTTATCAAAAGATTGCCATGTCCATCTTTCGCGTTGTCGAAAGAGTCGTCTTACTCCTTACCTTATTCATATTTCACACTGATGAAAAATTCACCGGATCGTCTTGATCATCTTCCAAGATTGCCTCTTACAATTCCATTTCCATCGCCTCGTTCCATCTTCAAGAAAAGTTGTCTTATTCACCTTCCAATATTCCATCTTTCGCCCGATCAGGATAAGGGTACAAACCTGAGCCTCATTCAAAGAGGTATTTCATTTTTTCGCCCGATCAGGATAAGGGTACAAACCTGAGCCTCATTCAAAGAGGTATTCTATTTTCCACCCGATCAGGATAAGGGTATAAACCTGAGCCTCTGTTGATGAGGTATTCCATTTTCCACCCGATCAGGATAAGGGTATAAACCTGAGCCTCCGTTGATAAGGTATTCCATTTTCCACCCAATCAGGATAAGGGTATAAACCTGAGCCTTCGTTGATGAGGTATTCCATTTTCCACCCGATCAGGATAAGGGTATAAACCTGAGCCTTCGTTGATGAGGTATTCCATTTTCCACCCGATCAGGATAAGGGTATAAACCTGAGTCTCATTTTATGAGATATTCCATTCCCTAATCAGGTCAAGGGTCAAACCTGAGCTTCGTTCCATACGAGGTATTTCTGTCCCATTCAGGTTAAGGGCATAAAACCTGAATTTCACTCTCACAGAGTGAGTCTTTCCTCTTCATTCTCCATTTCATATCTACCATGATCACCGGGCTAATTTCCCCTCATACCCAGTCAGATCCTTCTAACTGGGGCATTTTTTTATATAGCCCAAATTTGGTGTGTTTTTCTTTGCCACTAAGCTCGGCCATGAGCCGGCTTAGTAGCAAAGAGGGGCATCTGTAAACACCCCAAATTTTCACTCACCTTCTTGACATTTCCACCAATCATCATATTTCGGTTCTCCGGAACCAATGAAGGGCAAAATGGTCATTTTCCAAGATTGAACGTTGCAGAAAGTCTAAAATTTCATCCTTGAGCTTCAAAATTTCTATATTTAGGTTCAGAGACATCTTCAAACTGCAAATTTTCAAAATCCTATCCCTGACAAGAAATTAGAATTCCCAATTCTAGAGCTCAGAGTGACATTTCATAGAACATGTCTTTGTATAGCATCGCATCATTTCACTGCATAGCATGTCATTTTGAGATCCGGAACTCCTGATTTTCAAAATTGTCAATTCAGATTTGATTTCTAAACTTTTCAAAATAGATTTTAAAACCCTGGGTTTTCAAAATTATCAATTCTTCCCATTTTACCCCCAGGACCCCGAATTACGAAAAGTTTTTCTCAAGAAAACAATCTGGATGGTTTTGACATTTTCAAATTTTTGTCAGTTGAAAAGAGGGGGGAACAATTTCAAAGTGCATAAGACCTTATTTCAAACTTTTACAAAAAGGCTCCGAATTTCCCTACTCCTTTCAAAATTTTGCCCTGAAGAACCAGTTTTTTTTTAAGTTTTGAAATCAAACCAAAATTCACTTCGTGTCTTCCAAAACTAGCCTATTATTGTGAAAATTCCAAAATATCTCATTCGGCTTTTATTTCAAATAAGTGATGTGGGACCCGCCTCGAGGTGGGGTCACACTCAAATTCTCAAAAATTTCTCCTATTTTCAAAACAGTGCCCACCCAGAAGTGGCACCAATTTATAAAATTCTTTTATTTTGATTTAAATTTTGATAAAATAATTAGTGGGCCCACGCAGGTGGCGCCCCACTAAGGCTCCTTGCCAAGAAAAGCAATTTTTTTTTTATCTCACAAAGTTTTCAAATTCAGTTGAGGTGGCATCACCAAAACAAAACCCATTTTCATACTCATCTTTTTATTACTTTATCTTTATTACTTTTCAGCCTCAAATGGAGCCACCGTGAAAAGCCTACCAAAACTTCACTTTACCTAAGTTTTTTTTTTAAATATACTTCTGGAGAAAAGGAGCCCCCCCCCCCCTTTTTCAAATGGCGACATTTTGAAAGTTTTCAAAAATTAGTTTTTTTTAAGTCTATCAAAACTTTTCACAACGGATTTCAAAGGGCCCGATCTTTTGGCTAAAGGGGCGGATGATCTTTTTAAAAGAGGGACTAAGGCCACCCGAAAAAAGGGGAGACCTTTTGATTTGTTTTTTTGGAAATTCTTCAGCGCCCCTTTTCATCTCTTTCCCTCTCGATCAACAGGAAGTTAACCCCAAGGGAGCTTTCCTCTTTCCCTAGCAGGTCTCTCTGAATCCCTCTGCATCTTCCCCTTTTCAGTATCTTTTTCAGCAAAGGTTCAAAGAGACCTCCATTCTCCTGCGTTGGGGATAGTTGGCTCCTTCTATCTGCCAGCAAGAGGAAGGCTCAAGAAGTAACTAAGGGGCGTGTGGTCCTTCTTCCCCTTTTCTTTTGAAATCTGATTCTCCTCTGAAGGAAACGCCAACAGCAGCCACTTCTTAACCAAGGTAAAGGCTTCTCTTTTCACTTTACCCTAAACCTACAGGAAGCCTATATTTGTTTCAGCCCGTGTGTGTGGTAAATCCATCTTAAAAGGCTGATGTGGTTTACATTGTGGTTTAGTCAATATGTCAAGAGATGACAATGCCTCTCAATGGCATTTTAAGTCTGTTGAAGAGCCTGGTTTTAACAACCCCTTTGAATAAGCATACTTTTATGGAATTAGCATCCTCTGCATCATGCTTATTTGATTCATTTTGGATTTCAACTTACAGCTTTTAGACCTATGCTTGCACTGTCATTTTTAATATATCATCAATTTTACCAGAGCATTCAAAATCTGTTATATAAAGGGTAAAGGTTTCCACATTTTTTTCTTTTTTGGCTTCTGGATAGTGGATGAAACTTAGTCAAGTCCTCTGTTCAGACATGACCCCTCTTATCATAAGTCCTTTTCTTTTATCTTGCTATCTTCACCATTTTCTTACATTTCATCCTCTTTTTCTTCCTTTTTTTTTTTTTTTTGCAGTAACGATTATCCAGATTTCTCGTATTTCACTGGTCTCTGCATAAAAAAAAAAGGTTTTAAGAAAAGTGATCGCATACCCTTATCTGAATCGATTGTCCATGAGGACATATCGTACATTAATAGGTGCCCTTAACCAAGGCACTACAGGTGAAATCATTTTGCCAAGATTTTTTTTTTATGCTTCTCTACATTCTTTTTCTTCTTTTTCAATCCCTTGATCATGGGTATTGATATTCCTGCTAGGATTGGCCTACCTCTTAACGTATTTCGTTCGTCTCATGCTGTCATTTTGTTTCCAACATATATATATTGCAGTATATGTTTGATTTCGGTAATTGTTATTAATATTTGCCTATGGTGGCTGTTTACATCTGCCTATGATTGCTATTTGTCTTTTGACCTGGGACAGTTCCACTGTGGCAAAATTTTGACCCTTAAGCATCACCTGTGTCTTGACTGTTTATATTTCCTATTGGGAATCTATCATTTGTCAGTCATCACTCTCTTAATAAAAAACTTTGGAATCACTGTAAGACCACCCAGACTTGTTATAAAAGCATCTGAAGACACTATGTGAAGCCCAGGTGCAAGCATACCCTTTTTGCAGGAACCAAGTTGTCATGGGAAACTGGTTGATAAAGCTGTCACGTGACCTTAATTATATTGCAAAGCATGACATTCTTTGGTCACTCCATTCAGAAACTAAATCTGGAGTATCGATCTTAGCATTGATCGGTCAGCTGTACCTGTTACACTCATCTCAATATCGTTAAAAGTTGTTATGCTGTAAAATGGATCAGTCGCGTGTGAGGGTGACCATCATTTTGTTCTGTTATGATATCTAAACATTGGGTCTCTAAACCAGTGAATAGGTTTAAACTGTTGGATCGGTCATCCAACTCAGGCGTCAAGCCAAAACCAATAGCATTTACATCTCCTATTGGCTGCCATCCCCATTATTACTGTTTATATTTTATTCCAGCATATATCTAGATCTACCCCCCTATGTATATATGCAGCACTGGATGTAGTTTTTTTTTTTTACCAGTAATGTTGATTGTTTGTTTGAAGTTCCGGTAATCTAGATGCTTTGATTCCTGTTTAGCAGAACATAGGCGAATCAAGTATGTACGGTTGTAAATAACATCATGTGATCATCGCAAAAATTTTCCTCTCTTGTGTATTTCTCTCTCTTCCTTCTCTTTTCCTTTTCTAACCTCTATTTTCCTCCTTTTTGAAGGGAGGAAAATAAAAGAAAGAAAAGAAAGAGAAAAGAGAAAAGAAAGAAAAAAAGAGAGAAGAGGAACTCTTTTGCAGGTTTTCACTTGACCTTTATTTGAAAATATTTAGAAAATTACTCGCCTCCGTTTTGAAAATTTGTAGGAAAAAATGGAGAGACGGGATTCGCTCGTCGGTACGAGGTTCGACCGTTCCTGGCGCCTTTACCAGGGGTAATCGAACCAAGGATCGAATTTATGCCTTTTGCTTTGCCTAAATATCATCTAAGAATTTATCTTAAAAGATCTAAATGCACAAAGAATCATGCTTGTGCAATGCAAGGATGTATGCTTTTTTTGAAAAGATGTTTTGAAAATTTCCAAGTGTTCTCAGATAGACTTGATAAGGGAGTGAAGAAATGTTTGAATTTAACTTAGAACTTGAGATAGATCAGAGAAGTTCTAAGTTTTCAGAGTTGGAAAATAAATCTTGATTTTGAAGAGAAAGATTTGAAGCCTTGAAATGAAAGAAAATGAAATTTCAAAGTCAGAAATGGACTTTGAATTTAATCATGGATTTAGGAGAAGACGATGAAATTTAAAAATGTAATTTTAAGATTTGAAATCAGGACAGGCTTGAGAGATCCAAATGATATAGAAAGTAGAAATGGATTCAGACGAGATCTGAAAATGGAATTGGATTTGAAATCTAGAATTTAGGAATGGAATTGGATCTTAAAATGGATTTAAAATTTGAAATCCGAGATCCGATGTAAATTTGGGTTCTGGATCCTAAGATGGATTTGGATCTGAAGTCTGAGATCCAATATAGAGTTGGACTTTGGATCCTAAGATGGATTTGTATCTGAAATCTGAGATCCAATGTAGAGTTGGACTCTGGATCCTAAGATGGATTTGGATCTGAAGTTTGAGACCCAATGTAGAGTTGGATTCTGGATCCTAAAGGAAATTTTTGGATCTGAAGTCTGAGATCCAAAGTGGAAGTGGATTCTGGATCCTAAGATGGGTTTGGATCTGAAGTCTGAGATCCAATATAGAGTTAGACTTTGGATCCTAAGATGGATTTGGATCTGAAGTCTGAGATCCAAAGTGAAATTGGAGTCTGGATCCTAAGGAGGAATTGGATCTGAAGTCTGAGATCCAATGTAGAGTTGGACCCTAGAATGGAATTTTGGATCTGAAGTCTAAGATCCAAAGTGAAATTGGAGTCTGGATCCTAAGTCTAAGATCCGAAATGAAATTGGAGTCTGGATCCTAAAATGGATTTGGAGTTAAATTCAGAAGATGAATCAAGAATCTCAAAGTTTAAATTGAACATGGAAAATGAATTTTAGAAATTGAATCTTGAATATGAATTTCAAAGTTAAATTGGATTTTGATTTTAAGATAGGATTTGGAATTTGAAATATAAGATGATTTTGAAGTTTCAAAGTCAAATGGGACTTTGAAATTGAACTCTTGAATCCTTTTGAAAATAGAGTTGAATAGGATTTGATCTGAGAAATGAAGGAAAGAATTACTTGGATTTATGAAAAAGATTTTTTTTTTAAGAATATGATGCAATTCTATCCTAAATGATGAATGAATTTAAATTTTCGAAATTGGATTTTGAAAAGCTATTCCATTCTCTAAATGAATTAAAACAAGATTAAAGATATAATACATCCTTGACTATGGTCATTGAATGTATTATATAATAACCTATATTTAAATTCAAGTGAAGAATAAAACACATTTTTGTGCTTTTATAGAGTTTAAAATGGAATTAACTCTCAATATACCCTGACTATGGCCATTGGTATATATTTTGAGCCAATTCTAAGTTAAACTCTAATAAAAGAAGGAAATATTTAAAAATATGATGATTTTTGAAGAGGATCCAGTGTGGATCCAATGTTATTTTATAAAAGATAAAAATCCTAAGTTTTGTTTACATCCTGACTATGGCCATTGATGTAAATCATCAACTTAGGATAAATTACCTCTTATGGAATGGTGCACGTGTCATTCGTGGTCCCATTTGTGAGATTTTGGAAAATAAAGGTAAAAAGCATGAAAACAAGCAATTTATGATATTTACAATGCTCATTCATTCTATCTAAAACAAGAAATGTAAATTCTCATTAAGGCTTAATTTATTACAATTGAAAATGTAAATATTGTTTTCCACATATTCCCTGCAAAACACTTGATTAGTGCGAAAAGAGAAGAGGAATTACATATATCATATAGATGTTAATGACGAAGCATTCATGTGCCCAGATATCCAAGTTCTAAAATGCAAAAAGATGAAAATGATATATATACCTATGAATATATATACATACATATATATATATATACATATATATATATATGTATATATATATATATATATGTATATATATATATATATATATATGTATACCTATATACGTATATATATGAATATATATAGGTATATAGATTGGATAGTGAATGTGAAGGTAAGATAAAAGCTGAAGACTAAGCATATATACATGTTATGGAGGGTGTTGTACTGATAAATGTAGCATATAAATAGTTGCTGCTGATGCACAATGCTGGAAATAGCCTAGATAGAGTTAGCAAGTGAAATGTGTATGAAAGTGTGCTAACGATCATCAAGTGTATGAGGCACGGGGTCTGTATGCTATGTATGAAGATGGCCTAAACAGATAGCTGAGGATGGTAAGGGAATGCAGAAGTGCATAGGTAACTGCTGGACTGTTCATAACACCTGTTTTCAGGGGAGCAAAGGTTGGAGGTCATGTGGAGGAAAGGTGGGGGAGGCTGAGTTTGTAGTGTTGGTAATGAAGAGGTGCTGTGTCACGAACACATAGACAAAACAAGGTGGCTATGGATGTTATTCCTGTGAGTACTGCTGTGAAAATCACAACAGATGGAGGTGGTTTGTAGAGGCTAATGATGCAAAGGGTAGGTGCCTACATGATATTCTGATAAATGAGGGCATACATTGGATGCCTTGGATTAATGGATTTATGCTGCCAGGTGTTATGACATACCAACACAGCGAGTGTGGTATACTGCTGAAGGTTGTTGGATGATAATGAAATGAAGGGTAATTGGTGACTGTAATATGTGTATATGTATGAGTGACAGTGGGGTGAGGATACGGCTGCAATGTGGAGGAAGTGCGCGGCTGTGTATGGATATTGCAGTAGGTGCAGTAGTAAATGCTGCAATAACAGGTAGGTGAAGATGCTAATGTGCAAGTGTGTATAGTAATGAGGGTATAGAAAATAGTGGATGAGGTAGGTGCTTGGGACAAATAAAAAAAATACGTGTGAAGAGCAGAGGGTGCAAAAGAGTGATTTTATACCATGGATGGAGGAATTATCTTTGATAGTGGCCCGTTGATTTGTAACGAATCGATTGCACACAGTAAATCAGTTGGTTGCCAACTAATCCCTGCAAACAGCCACTGTTATGACTAGTATGATAACACCTCAAAAGTGCTTACCTATCAAATCAGAGAGTTTCTCTTGATAGCAGCCAACTAATGATCTGACTTTCAATGAATACATATGAAGCCACAGTGCCCTGTAGGAGTGCTGAAACAAGATGTACCAAATCTGGAGGAAAAGAAGGTACACAAACCACTTGTCCTAATCTGCTAATCATTACCACCTGATCACTTGGATGTATACACATGGTGCCTGCTTGAAAAGAGAGGGAGAGGAAAATGCAAGTGTGTGCTCAACAAAGAAGTTCTGAAATAAAAAAAAACAGGTTAAAATGGTAACTGTTGTTGGTATGTATGGCAGTGGTGAATGCTATATAATAAGTGTGAATAAATGGTATGCCATGGATGGAATCGGGGTTACTATACCTGAAAATTATATGCCTATTATCACTACTACAAACCAATCAGATCGTATATTCAAGATAGCATTAATAACAAAATCCTCCTGCATTACTTTCAGTAACGCATAGTTTTCCCTTGGATGCACACTTATTTTCTAACCGACAATTCACACAAGGGATGAAATCTGCAAGGATATTCTCAGTCGATTTACCATAACCCTTCAATATAAATGTCTCCAACTCATCTGTCCACTCGAGCAATGTAACCTTTGATGGTCTGGCATTGCAGGAGCGAGAAGGAATGAATTCTCCTTTCGCTTAGTGCAGAGATCCCCTGCGATCCTGTTGAGAGACAGCCAACTTCCTCCAATTGAACAAAATGAGACAACAAAATGAAAGGGAAGAAGGTAAAAGAGGAAAGAGGAGAAAGGGAAGGAGGAAAAAGATCGAGAGACGATCAAAGAGGGGTAGAAGGTGGATTCGTGAAAGGGGGGAGGTAGAAGGCAGATCCCTTCTTCACTCTGCGTGCTTTCCTTTTAAAGGGGAAGAGGAGCCTTCGAGAGAGGCTGTTGGTTGAAGATGAGGGGTTGAGGGAGAAGAAGTTGGTTTGAAGATGAAGGGTCGGCAAGTGAGAGGGAGGATGCGCGGGAAAGAGGTCGTTGCCTCTTTTCCAAATTTCTAAAAGAAGGCCCCTTTGAAAGATCTTTTGTAAAAAAAAAATGTTTAAAAGGAGGTTTTTGGCAAAAATTCCATTTTTCAAGTTTTAAAACCATTTGCTTTCCTCAATTTTTTTTTATTTTTGTATTGCTTTCCCATTTTTTTGTATTTTTGTAGTAGAAAAACTAAAATTTTAAACAGAACAAAGTTTAAACACTAAATTTTTTGTATTTTTCTGAGAAATATTTACAAAGAGTGTTTCTCCGAGAATTTCAGACCATTTTGGAGAAATTTCTTCAGAAAGTGGGTTTGGATCCAAGTTTTTGAGAAAATGTTCGAGTTTTGGAACTCGAATCGAGAAATACAACATGATGGATCCAAACGGATGTCGGAGGGACTGTCTGAGCTATTTAAAAACTATTTTTGGTATTTTCTATAATTTTAATTTAAAATTTGGACAATGTGACTCAGATTTGGATCTAGACAACGGATCCAGGTTCGAAATCAATTTAAACATATACAATGAATTTAATTTCAGTAAAACTTGAGAAATGAACTGGAATTTAGATTTAAAATGACTCATTTGCTCAAAAAATGAATTTAGGGGCAGAAAGGGAATATATAAAAGATTTTGAAAAATTTGGGGTGTTCACACATCAGTTTGGTAATTGATCCTTCTTTACCCTTCATTGATGACAGGGCACATTCATGTATAGTATATTTATCTTAACTATTAGCCCCTTTGTCTACTGTGTTGGTAACCATATAAAGTTGTTTTTTTCTTCTTCTTTTTTTGCCATCACCATCTCTGTTTTCTTCATAATATAATAACCCTTTGTACATTTGTGTTAAGTCTCATGGAGTCATAGAGTTGATACATCCATGCCATCCTTCTATGAATAAGTTTAATATCCCCTCATAAACTATAAGCATTGGCATTCAGATGATTTCATTTCCCCTTAATTTGAATAAGCATCGTATATAGGCTATACTTATGAAAATTTTAGCTAACTTAAGCAATGTAAGGCATATAGTCATTTTCATATGCATTTCATTCATGCTCTAGATATTATATTAATATACATATTTCCACTATAGTTCATGTATAATCATCTAAAGGCGGAATTTTTCAATTTCTTGAATGTATATTTTATTTCTTTTATTATTTTTTTCTTCTTTTTCTTTTGTGCTAATTCACTTTTGCAGGAAAAACCTGGAGAATGCTGACTATTTTAATTCTATACTTCTTTTATGCATTTTGCTTTATGTCAGAGATGTAATAATCAAAATTTTGGAATAATATTTACTTTACTGCTTAGATTAGGCTGCATCTCATATGGTTTGAATTCATGCAATATCCTGTTTATGTGATTCATGCATTTCTATTTCAAAATCACTGTGGATGAACATGAATGGGACATGCACCAACTCTTAGAGAGTTGATAAACTCGGTGGAGTCCATATTTACGGCCCTAGTCGAAATATGGACGAGACCCAGATCCATCATCTTTCTACCAGTCACACTGAGCCTACACTCTTAGGCTATCTTAAAATGCACATCATATTTCTAATGTTTTCAAAATATTGTGCATTAAATCAATTAAACTCTAAACATATTCATGGCCACAGTCAGAATATGTGAAGGATTTATTTTGACTTAATACACATTTTTCCAACAAATTTCTTAGAAAATCTTTCAGAGTGCATTCATTCACTCATATCATTTGCATCATGAAATCATTGGTTTTCTCATGATTTTCTTAAGAAAATTTCATTCTCAAGAAATCGATTTCTCAAGAAACTCTGAATTTTTTTGGAAATCGGTTTTCCCAAGTCAAATTTTCCACAGTTTTCCATGGAAAAGGTCATTTTCCCAAGATTTTCAAAAGAAGTCTCTCACCTTTCTCAAAGTCAAAATCGATTTCCAAGTATTTCAAGGTTAAGATTCTCAGGATTTCAATTTCCAAAGTTTCAATTTTCCTTTTCCACAAGGGTTTTCCAATGAATTTCAATCATTTTCCTAAGAAAGCTTTCAAAACTTGAAGCTTTTCTTGACAAGCATTTCCCCTTCAAATGTTCACCTTTTTCTCAAGAATCACTTCTACTATCCTAGGATTTTCAACTATTCATGATTTTCCCACATCTTTATGGACTTTCTCGTGATTTCAAAAGCTCTTTTTCATCTGAGTTTCCTGAGAAATTGACTTTCCTGAGAAGTATCTTTCAACTCCAAATATTTTCCAAGCATATATCATGTTTTTCCTACTTCCATTTTCCAAAATCTCATAGCACATGCCTGAATTCTCTGTGCATTTAGGATAGAACACGATTTTGATGATTTAACTAAGTCAAGCACAATTTTGGTCCTTGGTTCGATTACCCCTATTAAAGGCGGCAGGAACGGTCGAACCTCGTACCGACAGGTCGAGCCCCATCCCATGGATTTTCCCGCAATTTTCAAAACGGAGGTGAGTATTTCAAAACAAATTTCCAAAATCCGGTCAAGTTTGACTCGCGAAAGCATTTCCCTCTCTCTTCTACAAGGAAGGGAAGACGGGGAAAAATTTTGCGACGATAACAAGTGGTCTCTGTATAGCATTCACTGTCAACCTGCAGCATCATTACTACATTAATTGGCTTGCATTTCCCACTTTCTTCATGAGC
The DNA here is from genome assembly GCF_984573655.1 of Nuphar pumila. Lineage (NCBI taxonomy): Eukaryota > Viridiplantae > Streptophyta > Magnoliopsida > Nymphaeales > Nymphaeaceae > Nuphar > Nuphar pumila. Next base: position 50,513,495 of record NC_143264.1, on the reverse strand, counting down.
AATTCTTCTACCTGCAGCTTGCTTTTCCAGATATTCATCCAAACAAATACTCGATTTTACTCCAAAAACCTTCTTTTTTTTTGGCAAACAGTCTTCATCTTCACTGTACAGTTCTTCATATTCACCCACTGAAAGATCGTCGTTTGCTTCATTAGGATCATCAATTTTCATGGTCAAAGTTGAGTTTTGTCGATTTTCCTTTTTGCCAGCCTCGGCCAGAGTTCAAATTGTTATGATTTGCTTCAGATTTCACCAAATCCTGATGATCCAACAACTCTGACTCAAATTGTTTTACCTACTTTCTCCCCTTCAGAATTTGCATTTTTTTTTTATTACATATCTACAAATTTTGTAATCATAGTGTAAAGTAATGTTTTCATCAGTAACATCAGCCTGTGATTTGGATATCATTGTATAAATCCCCAATTCCGAACGGACCCATATAATCTTCATCTGAATCCTAGTCAAAGCCTCATATACATCAAGCTCAGGATGAAAATCTAAATCCAATACATTTTTCACATCCATTCTCTCCATCCTTCACAGTAGGATCATTCTTATTGTCAGTATCCCATTAAGAGCATCCACAACCACACTTCTACAGAACCATCCTGCTACCTACCTGTAACTCTCTTTACTGCTATATGTCCTCTTCAACATACACATATTTCTATTCCCCTGTCACCACTTGCACACCCCGTTGCAGTTGTCATCATCTTCATCCCCTTCATTCTCCACCATGCCTGTATATTTTTTTATGCATGCTATCCATTCAGATAAAAATTTATGTGTAATTTGATTTCAATCATGTATTGCCTTTCCCTTATTTCTCTTGTCAGTCTTATATTTTCTGGATTTTCTGTTTTACTTAGGCATCTCCTTATCAATAGCTGAATTACACTCTCACAACATTGAATGTGCACTATATTTGCTGAAGAATATCTCATCCCTGTGCATTTAGTTCACCCATGCATTTGCCTGCTATGACAACCAACATCCAACAGCTCCTCCTCCATTTCTCATTAACTGCAAGTGCACATTCATTCCATCATCCCACTAGCACATAACACTCGTGCATAGTATTGTTTTGTTGCAATTCGTCATTCCCATATCTATTGCATAACATAGTACCCCATACATTATTAACTATACATATCATATATATTTGCTCATCTAGTTAGGTATAATCCTTAGGTCTTACATACCCTTCATCTAGCTAAGGTATCATTTTCGACCTTGGTATGCTATATTCATTTTAGATATATATATCTAGTACACCACTAATGCCCAGTTTTATATCTTGCAAACTATTGTATATACTCTATATGTATGTATATATATATATATATATATATATATATATACCTATATACATATATATGCATGTATATATATATATCATTTTCCATCTTTCCATCATGAATATCTTGGCATATGAGCACTTTATCATTAACATCCATATGATATGTACAATTTTTCCTCTATTTTCATACTAATCAAATGTTTTGCAAGAAATACATGGAAAACGCAGTGCTCTTCTTAGCTTAGAAATTCTTTATTTAAGTTAATGATGTAATAGTTGGATGATCATGAGAAATTTTATATTTCCCAGCTTTTAGATAGAATGAATGAGTATTTAAATATCATAAATTATTTGTTTTCATAATTTTGCCTTTATTTTTCAAAATCTCACAATGGTGAAACACGAATGGCACATGCACCATTTCGTAAGAGGTAATTAATCCTAAGTTGATCATTTACATCAATGGCCATAGTCAAGATGTAAACAAAACTTAGTATTTTTATCTTTTATAAAATAACATTGGATCCACACTGGATCCTTTTCAAAATTCATCATGTTTTCTTTAAATATTTTTCTCTTTTATCAGAGTTTGGCTTAAAATTGATTCAATACATATATCAATGGCCATAGTCAGGATATATTGAGAATTAATTTCATTTTAAACTCTATAAAAGCACCAAAATATATTTTATTCTTCACCTGAATTTAAATATAGATTATTATATAATACATTCAATGACCATAGTCAGGAGTGTATTATATCCTCAATCTTATTTTAATTCACTTAAAGAATGAAATAAGATTTTCAAATCCAATTTCAAAATTCTTTAAATTCATTCATCATTTAGGATAGAATTGCATCATATTTTCAAAATTTCTTTTCAAAAACTCCAAGTGATTTTGAGTATCTTTCTTCATTTCTCAAATCAATTCTATTCTATAGATTCAAATTCAATTCTATCTCATTTTCAAGATTCAAAATTCGATCTCAAAGTCCAATTTTGACTTTGAAATTTCAAAACCATTTTTTATTCAAAATTTCAATTTCCAAATAAAAAATCCAAAGTTCAATTTAACTTTGAAATCATCTCCTGCTTCAAAAATCAAGTTTATTTTCTTATCTTCAAAAAAACAAAATCAAAGTTTGAGATTGATTTTGAATCTCAAAACTTGATCTTTCCTAAAGTCTTAAATTCAAACTGGGTTTTCAAAACCCAGATCCATATCCAAAAGTCCCATTTGGACTTTCAAAATTCAAATCCAAAGTTAGATCCTAAATCCCAACTTGGATCCAGATTTCCAAGTACAATCTCCATCTTGGATCTCAGACTTCAGATCCAATTCCATTTTAGGATTCAGAATTCAATTTCCACTTTGGATCTCAGACTTCAGATCCAAATCTATTTTAGGATCCAGAACCCAATTTCACTTTGGATCTCAGATTTCAGATCCAATTCCATTTTAGGATCCAGAACCCAATTTCACTTTGGATCTCAGATTTCAGATCCACATCCATTTTAGGATCCAGAACCCAATTCCACCTTGGATCTCAGACTTCAGATCCAAATTTCATCATTGGATTCCAAATCTTGGATCCAATTCCATTTAAAATTCAAAATTCAACATCATCATTGGATCTCAAATTTCAGATTAAATTCCCATCTAGGATTCTAAATCCAGAATTCAATTTTATCATGGATTTGAACTCTATTTAAAATCCAGACTTTGGATTCAAATTCCATCTTGAATTCCAGATTTCAAATCAACTTCTATTCTCAAATCCAATTCTTAAATCTAATTCTATTTCATCTTAGATTTCAAAATCCAAGTCGTGATTCCCAAAAATCCAAAAACCAATTCCATTTCTCAATTCTATTTGGATTTCTCAAATCTCATTCTGATTTCAAACTTCAAAAGCTAGAATTCAATTTCATTTCAAACATTCATCCAGGTTCAAAACTCTAATTCAGAGTCCATTTTATGACTTTGAAAATTCCTTTCTTCTCCTTTTATTTCAACTTCAAAATCATTCCTTTTCGAAACCCAGATTTATTTTACCAAGCTTTGATTATTCCAAAAAACTTAGAATTTTAAATCTTAAGTTCTAAGTTAGAAACCATTTCTTCACTCTATTCATCAGAAAAACTTGAAAATTTTCAAAATCATTTTCGAAAGAGCATACATCCTTGCATTTGCACAAGCATGATTCTTTATGCATTTAGACTTAGAATAAATTCTTAGATAATCTTTTAGCAAAACAAAAAGGCATGAATTCGACCCTTGGTTCGATTACCCCTGGTAAAAGCGCCAGGAACAGTCGAACCTCGTACCGACGAGCGAATCCCGTCTCCTAATTTTTCCCACAAATATTTCAAAACAGAGGCGAGTTATTTTCTTAAATGTTTTCAAAATTAAGGTCAAGTGAGACCCCGCAAAAGAGTTCATCTTTCTCTTCTTTCTTTTCTCTTCTCTTCTCTCTTCTTTTCTGTCTTTTATTTTACTCCCTTCAAAAAGGAGAAAAATAGAGGCTAGAAAGGAAAAAGAGAAGGAAGAGAGAGAAAGATATAAGAGGAAATTTTTTGCGATGATCACAGTTTTGGCGACCATGATGGGACAGGTCTTCGTCTTGTCGAATTTAATGTCTTTTTCTTTTGCTTTGATATTATTTAGGTCTTTATTCTATAAATGTCAGCTTTATTTCTATGCTTAGGAGCCTAGACTCTGTCCTAAGCTGACAAATCATTGCATATAGGATTTAAGTATGGTTTGGTAGGACCATATTGAGGAGATTATTCCATGCTCACTTAGACTTAGGTCTGAAATACAATTCTCCTCAATTCTAGAGATTGAATGCAAACAATGTATGCAAGTGTATGCTTCTATTAATTTAAATTCTATCTCTTTTAGGACTTACATTAGAGCTCTCTGGTTTTATTGCATGCTGAGCATGTTTTTGGAAAAAAACCCTACCTATATTGTCCCGGTCTTCACGTTGCTGGGCTATCTCACTGAACCATAGTTTGGGAGAGAGCCTCACAACTGGACCACTTATTTGGGTTCGCGCCCCCCTACCACGTATCTAAGGGCCATAGTCCGAGGTATATCGGTAGGTGCTCAAGGATGTTGGGAAGCCATTACCTTAGAACCGGAGAAATATTTCTATGCCACGTACTTCGAGCTTCGGCTTGGGTATATCGGCATACCTTGATTGGAATTAGACAATCTGAACCCTAAAGTTAGGATTAAGGCCCTATTAGCCATTTCAAAATATTGCATTTAGAGTCAGCCTCTAGGAAGTGTTGTTTGTGCATCCTTGTTTGTATATCTGTAATTATATGATATTTTATATTCCTTATATTTTCCAAAAACCTGGGTATATATTATTCAAAATTTCTTCTTTGTTTTAAAACCCAGGTGTATTTTTTCTTTTCTTCTTCTGATTTCTTCAAATTCTTTGGTCCTGCCTGCAAATTCTTCAAATCTCAAATCTTTGCCATCTACTTTCGAAATTCTTTTTCCTCTTTTGCAATAAAATATCTTTTGTCAGGAGATATCCTTTTCAAAATTAATCTTTGTTCACATCTTACTTGTTTATCCTTTTCAGAAAAATGATGTGGTTGTCACAAATTTTTGTGACAACCCGATCCCTCGTAATGGGATATTTTCATTGTGAGATTGTGATTTCGTTCTTTATTAAAATTTCTTCCTAGATCTTTTCTAAAAACCCCCATTTTTTCCCTACAGAGAGAAAGCATTGGCATTATCAGTTGATTTGGGCAAAGATCAAAGATTGCACTGCTCTAAAGGAATGGATTCTCAAAAATCTGTCAAAGAGGGAGTTCAGGGCAGCAAAAGTGAGATTGATCCCGCGATATATCGATTATTCAAAAAGATGATGGTTGAGATATTATCTGAGCAAGTTGAAGCCAGCTGCGGAAAAGCTCCCACCAAAGGAGAGGCACCTGTCACCTTCCCCATGAATGAACGCAGCAATATCAGTGCAGGAAACTCTAAAGCCAGTAGGGGCAGCAACCAAGTCAACCAGAGCAGCAACTTGGGGGAGTATAAAGGCCAGATTGGGAAATGTTGTGAAAGCCATGATAGACTTTTGCAATACAGTCCTCAGCAAAAAGGCAAGAAGCAAGAAGGACCAAAGCACAAGGATTGGAGCAGGGATCGAGATTTCACTTCTTTAGATAAGCCGCTCGACAAAATCCTTGAATACATGTTGTCTAGCAGATTAGTCAGGCTCTCAAAGGCCGCCAGCCCTTCCACAGTCATGGGAAAATATATAGACCAATTCTGCAGGTTCCATCGAGCAACAAGGCATGACACTGAGCATTGCTTTGACTTCAAGAATATCGTTCAGGACTACCTTGATAAGAATCTCTTTGTCAAAAATGAAGAAGAAAAACATCCAGATCTCCTAACCATGCAAGCTCAGTCCAGCTACCAGGCAAGGGTCAACACTCAACAGAAGTCAAGCAAGCCGAAGAAAGCAAAGCATGAAGGTTGGGGTTATGATCGCAAGCTTACCCCTCTAGGTCAGCCAATCGAAGAAGTTTTATAATACCTGCTTGCAAAAGACATGATCAAACTACCAAAGCAGGATGATCCCTCTGTCACCAAGGGGAAATGGAAAGATCACTTTTGCAAGTTTCATCGAGCGAGGGGGCATGACACGGAGCACTGCTTCGTCCTCAAAAACATTGTGCAGGACTACATTGATAAATAGCTTCTAGTACCAAAGGAAAGAGAGGAGCAGCCTGCAGTTCCGACTGAACCATTTCCAGACCACTCAGAGAATTGAGAATGCCAAAAGTTGTTCGCTTTCATCCCTTTTAACAGTCACTTTATAGGGGTAAGTCAGCCCAGTCTTTTGTGACTTTTTGATTAAAATACTTGTAAATATTCAGTTTCGTTATCAACTTTTGCTTATCAATGAAATGTCGATTTTCTTTATATCTTTGATATTCAATACTTCCTTCTTTTTGCTATACTGGGGCATTAAAATTCCTTTTCTTTTTAAAATGCAGGACAATCTTGACATCATTCATGAGAGAAATGATATTACCTATGAGGGTCTTTCAAAAATCATGAAAATTTTTCATATTTTAGTCCAACCTTTTTCAAAGATCAACCTTCGTGTTGATCATCTTTTCCGAAAAATAGGTTTTCAACCATTATATTCAAAGATCAACCCTTGTGTTGATCATATTTTCCAAAAAATGGTTTTTCAAATCATCACATTCAAGGATCAACCCTTGTGTTGATCATATTTTCTGAAAATTGGTTTTTCAAATCATCACATTCAAGGATCAACCCTTGTGTTGATCATATTTTCTGAAAATTGGTTTTTCAAACCATTGTATTCAAGGATCAACCCTTGTGTTGATTATGTTTTCTGAAAATTAGTTTTCAAATCATCACATTCAAGGATCAACTCTTGTGTTGATCGTATTTTCTGAAAATTGGTTTTCGAACTATTACATTCAAGGATCAACCCCTGTGTTGATCACGTTTTCTAAAAAATTGGTTTTTCGAACCATTGCATTCAAAGATCAACCCTTGTGTTGATCATGTGTTCTAAAAAATAGTTTTCAAACAATTGCATTTGAAGATCAACCATTATGTTGATCATATTTTCTAAAAAATTGATTTCAAACCATGGCATTCAAAGATCAACACTCGTGTTGATCATATTTTCTAAAAATTGATTTTGAACCATGGCATTCAAAAATCAACCCTCGTGTTGATCATATTTTTCTAAAAATTGATTTCAAAACCATGGCATTCAAAGATCAACCCTCGTGTCGATCATATTTTCCAAAAATTAGGTTTTCAAATCATTGCTTCAAAAATTAACCCTCATGATGATCTCTCGTGAATGATCTCCTTTCAAAGATCAGCTCTCGCGGTTAATCTTTTCTTTCCAAAAATAATTTGTCATATTCTTCTCTCGCTTTAAAGATCCCACATGCAGGCAGGATCAAACTCTTTTTCTTTTTTTTCGCTTGTCAAATCCTCTTTCAGTCTTATCAGTTTTATTCATCTTTATCAAATTTTGTTAAATTTTATTTTTTCATTCTTATTTCAAGATTTTCCCTTTCAGGTTAAGGGATAAACCTGATGCCTCCCTTCAATGAGGTATTCTTTTTTCTCTTTTCCCTTTCATATTAAGGGATAAACCTGATGCCTCTTTCCCATGAGGTATTTCTTTTTTCTTCTTTTCTCCCCCCCCCCTCTTTAGGTTAAGGGATAAAACCTGATACCTCATCCTACGAGGTCCTTCTTTCTTCAGGATAAGGGATAATCCTGAAATATCTTTTAAAGCTTTATTAATCTCTGCTAGATCTTTTTTTAAAATCTTATTCTTTACCCAATTTTGTCAAATCTACCTTTCTTCGTCCAACTTTGTTAATTCTTCTGATTCTTTTTCAAAGCTTTTCATAATTTTTTGCCAAAATTTTATTCCTTTCCCATTCAGGATAAGGGATAATCCTGAAAACACTCATAGGAGCAACAATGCTACCTGTGAGAATTCTGTCACAAAGATGATTTTCATAAATTCTTCTCTTGTGCTAAATCTTCCATCAATTTCTTCAAGTCCTCTAAAAAATTTTTTTATTTTCTTTCCCAGTCAAGGTAAGGGGGGAAATCTTGAAAATCAGATTACATGTAAATAATTTAGTCCCCGAAATGGTCGTTCTCAATCCTAGATCCGGTCCTCGCACTGACAAATTTTCAAAACTCAATCTTGATTAAAACTTTCTGTCAAAAACCCAAGTTTCGACTCAGACTTCTCCTTTTGGGATCCAATGCTCGCGTTGGAACCAATCATTTCTTTAGAAATTCGAGTTTTTAAAACTTGGTTTTCTCTTTTATTTTCTGAATATCCGAGTTCCAGTTCGAGTTTTTTCTCTATTATTTCGTTTGAAGTTCCGAGTTCTGACTCAGACTTCTTTTTGAATCCAATGCTCGTGTTGGAACTAATCGTTGCATCGAAATTTTGAATTTCTCAAACTCAAAACTTTTCTTTTATCCTTTGTTTTAAAAGATCTGAGTTCCCACTCGGGCTTTCTCTTTTCTTTTGTTTGAAGATCCGAGTTCCGACTCAGACTTCCTTTTGAATCCAATGCTCGTGTTGGAACCAATCGTTGCGTCGAAATTTCGAATTTCTCAAACTCAAAACTTTTATTTTATCCTTTGTTTTAAAAGATCTGAGTTCTCACTCGGGCTTTCCCTTTTCTTTCGTTTAAAGATCCGAGTTCCGACTCAGACTTCCTTTTGAATCCAATGCTCGTGTTGGAACCAATCGTTGCATCGAAATTTCGAATTTTTCAAACTTAAAACTTTTCTTTTATCCTTTATTTTAAAAGACTCGAGTTCCCACCCGGGCTTTCCCTTTTCTTTCATTTGAAGTTCCAAGTTCCGACTAGGACTTCCTTTTGGATCCAATGCTCACGTTGGGACCAATTGATTGCATCGAGAATTCGAGTTTTCCAACTCAAAATTTCTCTCTTATCTTTTATCTTGAACACCCGGGTTCCGACTTGGGTTCTCTCCTTTAATTTCATCTTCCTTTTTAGATACACGAGTCCCGACTTGGACTCTCTTCTTTTTCAAAAACCCCAACTGTCAGGCGGGACCTTCTTCCAAAATCCAGCCTTCCGGCTAATTCATTTCAAATTTCAAAATTCAGGTTTATTCTCTTTGAAAATCCTTCTATTCCCCTTCAGGATAAGGGATAAACCTGATGCCTCCTGCTAATGAGGTATTTCTTTCCTTCCTTCCCCATTCAGGATAAGGGAGCAAATACTGAAAGCAGACCACATACAGTTAAGATGTGATGGTCCGTTGAATTCAGAATTTTCATCAAGAAACTTACTTTCTAATCTAGCTCATCTTCACAACCCAGTTCTCACACTGGTTATTTCTCAAAACCTTTCAATCCTATATTGAGCTCATTTTCAAAATCCGGTCCTCGCACCAGTAGCTTCCTAAATTCAACCTTCTGATCAAAACTTTCCCTTCTACAAATCAAGTTCTGACTTAAACTTCCAAATTTGATGTATTTCAAAACGTTCCAGCTTTTTGCTGGTCAGGTATTTCAAACGTTCCAGCTTTTGCTGGTCATATATTTCAAACGTTTCAGCTTTTGCTGGTCAGGTATTTCAAATGTTCTAGCTTTCGCTGGTCATGTATTTCAAACATTCCAACTTCTGCTGGTCATGTATTTCAAAGGTCCCAGCTTTTGCTGGTCGTGTATTTCCAAAATCAAAGATTCAGCTCAAGGTCTCATCAAAATTTATATTAAGTGATTATTTCACAAAAGAATTCTAGAACATTATGCCAATTTGCTAAAAACATTTGTTGATTCCAAATATTTTTACTACACAAAAGAAATTCCTCAAATTACCTCTAGTATTTTCTTTCCAAAAAGGTGAAACTTTTTGCGAAAAAGATGAAAAATTCAAATATTTTCCTGTTGATCAACCAAAAGGATGTAAGAAATGTCCTCGATATGATTAGTGAAAGAAATCTTCAATGATGTTGAAAAGCCAAAAGCAAATTGATATTGATCATGGCTATGGCGCATGTTTAAAGACGGCTATCTGGCAATCAGGCAGTGGAAATATCTCGAGCTATAAAAAGAATCCACTCAATCCATGGCAGTGGAAATATCTCGAGCTATAAAAAGAATCCACTCAATCCATGTCTTCTCATTCATTTAAAGTTGCAATCAAATATCCGCAAAAGTGATCTCTCAATTATCGTCAAGATGAAGACGAATATGCGAGTTAGACCCCCGGAGCCAAAGAAGATTTTGATCACCTCCAAGATGAAGGAGTTTGTGAAGGATCCTTCCAGGGAAAGTTCAGATCACCGTCGAGATGAAGGCGAGTGCGATGAACCTACCAACAATCCCTAAAAGATATTTGATTTCTACTATCATCTAAAGACCTTTTTGAGCCAAAGTCATCAATAGAATTTCTAAGATAAAAAGAAGGATCGAAACATCTCCAAGATGATGGAGTTTGTGACGTACCCTTCTCTGAAAAAGAGAGAAAAGGCAGGACATCCAAATGAAGGATGATGTAAAAACTCGAGAAAGTTCAATGACTCAAAAAGAGTGCAAAAAGATCATCATGGGAAAACACCCAGATATCAAACTGCCAAAGTTGCCAGAAGTCATCTTTTCTCATGCAAAATTCTTTTATCAATATCTCTTCACTACTTACTTTTATGAAATTAAGAATATTTCTTCTATTTTCATATTTGGGAAATGGATAGCTTCCTTGAAGAAAATCATCAGCGCTAAAATTTTGAATTTGACTCTTAAAGACCGAGGAGTTAACCTCATTGGAGGAAATACTCTAGGTAAAAGAGGAAATATCTTTTGCATATACGTGCACAGTTTTCAAGCATTTGAGTCAACTATAATTTTATCTTATTGGCAAAATTTTCTAGCTATTCCAAAGATGAAATAAAATTCGATATCCATTTTGATACAACCTAGCGTTGTTTATATCTTTCAGGAAAAGTGGCATCATTCAGTTGAAGAATCTCTTTCTGTCCCATCACGGTTTTCTGTGAACACCCCAAATTTTTCAAAAGATTTACAAAATGACCCTTTTGCCTCTGACTCCATCTTCTGAGAAATCAAAGCAAATTCTTCAGACTTTCTGGATTAAAAACCATATTGATCCATTCAAAATCGTTTTCAGGATCAAATCCGGTGCTTTAAATCCATATTTCCTCAAAACCCGGATCCTGACCCATTTCTGAAGAAATTTTCTCAAAACGGTTTCTAAAATTCTCAGAAAAATTCCCTTTTGTAAATATTTTACAAAAACACAATATATATATATATATATATATATATATATATATATATATATATAGTTTTTTTCGTAAAGCTTTAGGATTTTATTCCAAAAATACAAAAAAAAAATGGAAAAATAACATAAAAAATCAAAAATTGAGAAAAGCTATGCAAAAAAATGAATGACTTTGAGCTTCTTAAAATTGTTTTTGCTAAAAACCTCGTTTTGGAAAACCATTTTATAAAAATTTCTTTTTTAAGGGGGACCTCCTTTTTGAAATAGAGAGGATTTGCAACGGTTGCAGGCTCGCTGCCTCTCTTTGTCGTCTGATTCTCAACAGCCTCCCCTCTCCTCAGCCTTCGATCCCCAACAAACTTCCTTCTCGAACCCTCCATTTCCCTTTAAGAAGAGGCCCTCAAGTTTCTTCTAGGGATCCCATTTTTTATCTTTCATTTGAGATCGGTCTCCTGCGACTCCGCTGCCATCCTTCTTCTACCTCCCTAGTAGCATCCATTGCAGACCCGACGAGCAATTATCAATTCATCCATTGGCCGATTTCATCTATTAACAACCTCTTTTCCCCACTCTTTCCCTCTGTGCCAGACCGGGAAATCCTTGCGAGCCAAAATAATCAGAGCTCCCCCCTTTTGATCGCACCAAAGGAGCATCACTTTCTTTTTCTTCAGAACCTCTGCAAATCGGCATTACTGGAGCTTCTCTAGGTCGAATCTGGACTTCCTCAGGGTTCTCACGAAATCAGAGATCTATCCCTATCCGCGGCAAGAGGCCTCCAGGATAGAACCAGAGCCTCATTTCTCTCTTTCGCAAATCTCTGCTAAAAAAAAAATGAGGAAGTAAGTCTCTTCAAGGCCCCTCTCTATCATTTTCATCTTAGTTTTCTTCTTAGTCACTTGCTCCGCTTGACGCACCATGGTAATGTCTGAGTTGCCTCTAGCAACCTTGACATATACCTGTGCAAAAGAGAAGGGATGGGATTAATCCCACATCCGTTTACGTTTCTGCATTTTTTTTTTATGCTTTAGGTTGATTTTGCTGTTTTAACCCTAAGATGCACTGCTTTCCTTTTCCTGATTCATCGGTGATCGGTCGGATGCTGGTCCACCATCGGATAAAAGGTCAATTTAGATCAGGCGATATTTTGAAAGAATCAGTAGTTCAGATTTAATCAAATCAGATCCCCATAATCTGTTATCGGTGCCCATTCTTGTCTACATTTTGTTTTTCTTCTTTTTTTTATTATCCGGGGGAATTTGTCGCCTAGGTATTTCATTTGAATAATTTTACAGGTTTGATCATTCATTGCGTTCACCTTTATTGATGTGTTTAGATTACTGTCATGTTGAATCTCTCATATTACCTGTGTGCAACATCTATGAAACGTATTTTCCTTCCACTGTTATAATCTGCAGTTGCATAATTGTCCCCGATTGCAGTGATTCAGAATCTACTATTTCTGTTAAAAGGAATTAGAGATCCGATTCACTGAAGAGTACTTATTTATAAGCATTTCCTCTACATAGTCCTGTTTTGAAATAAGTTGTGTGCCATTTTATTCATCGTGTACAAACACTCAATCTCATCTACAATAACATGTCATATGTTTTGTTTTGTTCACCCTTTGATTGTTTAGTTTTCAGGTCTCACTTACATTGAGTTTAGCTTTACTGAAAATGAATCACGTTTTGTTTGTTTATAATAGCTTGTTTTTCTTTTACTGCCAGTCTACCATGCATCAGCATTATTAACCCATTAATTGCACCTTGGTACCTCATTCTGAGTTTCCACTTTATATCCATCATTGATTCTACGTTGTTGATTCCTTTTCTTGTAATTTTTTAAGAATCGGCCCAGCAGCACTTACCTAAACTTCATAACATCTGAGTTGGAATCAAATGCTGATACAGAGTTCTTTAAATTTGCGTTATTAGATTGGAACTCCAAGATTGGATTCCACGCTAATAATGAAAATAGGCAAGGTAATGTAGCTTCAAAAGGGAAGTACATAACAAGAAGCATTTGTTGAATGCCTCTGATATTTGCTGACAGAGGATTTGATTTTCTTTCTTCCTCCTGGAAAATACTTTTAATCTTCAGGTACAAGAAAATCTTGCAGAACATCAGAGTCTTGGGGAGGAGAAAAGCAACAAACCATGGGACGCCCCTCCAATCAATCAGTGATCCAGGATTCAGATGGCTTTTAAAACTCAGTTTCTCTCTTATGATTGATATAAGAACATTGAGGGCTTAAATCTTCCTTTACTAATATTTTTTGTTGAATAAAGCATAAGTTTTCAGAATCGGTGACTGCAGAAACATTACCATCACTCCACCTATCTTCCTGCCACTATTGGTTCCTCCATCCCTCGTCACCTCATTAAACCCACCTACAAGCACCTGGTGTCCAGCACAAGCTCCTAAATACATATCTCAGAGCTCCAGCTCTGAGCAACCCTCCCTGTCCTCTTGGTAGGCATACTGGGAGATTTCTAAGCAAGAGCTGGATATAATATTTGGCATTTGTTGGGCCACCGAATGAGTTGAAGGACTGGTATTTTCTTTCTAAACCAAAAACTGAAATTTAAGTTTGGTTTGCTGAATCTGTAATCGTCAGTCCTTCTGTTCTAGAATAATGTCTTCATTAATATGGCCTTGTAAGTAGTTTTTATTAGCAAGGATCATCAGTCAATATCTTATAGTTGTGCACAGTGTAGTGGTATTGACAGTTGTGCATAAAATCAGGATCAATGGTGGATGCTTGCACCTGATTCTCACCTCACTACCACTCTTTGATCACTACAGCATACCCAGTATGAGTTTAGCACCTAAGTTCACTGTTGAGGATTTGCCATCAGGCCCTACATGGCATAAACATTGTTAATGTAGTGGATACATACCTTTGGCACTTCATGTTTCATCCTGCCTACAATTTCCTTTTTCCACTGCTATAACCCCTTCACACCTAGTGTCCACTTCCAGCTGTTGTGATTTTCATAGCATCATGCATTCTTCAATCCACTCCCTGTATAGTATACCTTCACAGCACCACTGTTGCGGCTTCTTCTACTGTCTTCACTTCATTAATACCCAGCTACATCCCTGCAAATAGCAGCTTCACATCCATTTTTCCCAGCACGTTCATTACCTGCAAGTATCACCTCCCCTGTTTAATACCTGATTCTCATACTGAACCAGCCAAGGAAGCTGATCAATAGTGCCAGAAATGGGTCAACATCGGGTACAAGTACCTGCGAAAGAAAGCACCAGTCCCCCAAAGGAAAATGTACTGTAGTTTCTCTGCCCTCTCCAACATGGGTATGTCAATCTCATCTCATGATGTGGTACAGACCAGCAGCATAACAAGGGCCTCAGTTATTGATCCTAATCCAATTTTCATGCCATCTTCCATGTATTCTATGCTTACAGCAGCATATGTATACAACATCTGCACATTATTTTCTTCTTCTCTTTCGGCACTTGTATCACACACTTTCACTATGATTCACTTCCAGCACCCTTATCCATCTACACTGAGTATATGTTATATATATATATACACGTATGTATATATATATACATATATATATGTATGTGTACTCATATGTATATAAGTATGTATAAGCTCTCATGTACATATATATATATATATATACATATATATATATATATATATATATATATATATATATATATATATATATATATATATATATATATATATATATATATATATATATATATATATAAGTATGCATGTCATTCTTCATCTTTTTCAGCATGTATATCTTGATATATGAACATTTTTTTTTATGATATATGTGGTTTTCCTTCTCTTTTCATTACTAACCAAGTTGTTTTACAGGAAGTATGTGGATAAAGTTATCATTTGAAGTTGTAAAATTAATTTCACATGTTGTAATAGCTAGATTTGAATGAGAATTTACATTTTCTGCTTTAGGTAGAATGAATGAGCATCATAGAATACCATGAATTGTTTATTCCATGCATTTTTCCTTTATTTCTCAAAATCCCCACAATGGTGAAACACGAATGGCACGTGCACCATTTCGTAAGAGGTAAGTTAATTCTAAGTTGACGATTTACATCAACGGCCATAGTCGGGGTGTGAACAAAACTTAGAATTCTTATCTTTTACGAAATAACATTGGATCCACACTGGATCCACTTTCAAAATTCATCATATTTTCTAAAAATATTTTCTTTCTTTTATCAGAATTTAACTTAGGATTAACTCAAAATATATACCAATGGCCATAGTCAGGGTATATTGAGGGTTAATTTCATTTTAAATTCTATAAAAGTACAAAAAAATGTATTTTATTCTTCACTTGAATTTAAATGTGGTTATTATATAATATATCCAATGACCATAGTCAGGGATATATTATATCTTCAACCCCATTCTTAATTCACTTAAAGAATGAAATAGCTTTTCAAAAAATCCAATTTCAAACTTATTCAAATTCATCATATAGGATAGAATGACATCATATTTTTCAAATTCCTTTTCCAAAATCCAAGTAATTTCAAATATCTTTCTTCAGTCTACAGTTTAATTCATCCTTCTATCTTATTTCAAAGATTTAAATTTCAAGTTCAAAGTCCAAATTGACTTTGAAATTTCAAAATTCAATCTTTATATTCTTGATTCATTCCAAATTCAAAGTTCAAATTGACTTTGAAGTTCATTTATAAATTCGAATTCTCAAATCAATTTTAAAAATCCAAAATTCCAACTCAAATTCAGCATCCAATTTCAAAGTTTAATATAACTTTGAAATTTCTGATCCATCTTCTGATTCAAAATCCAATTTTCTTCAAGTTTTAAATCAAAATTGAGATTGACTTTGAATCTCAAAACCTTCTCAAGTTCAATTCGGGTTTTTAAAACCCAGATCCGTCTTCTAAAGTCCCATTTGGACTTTCAAAACCCAAAATCCAAAGTTAATCTCAGCTTAGATCCAGGTTTCCAACTTCACTGTGGATCTCGGATTACAGACCCAAAATCCATTCTAGGATCCAGAACCCAATTCACCTTGGATCTCCGACTTCAGATCCAAATTCACCTTAGGATCCAAAACCAAGTCTACCTTTGGATCTCAGATTATAGATCCAAATTCTAATTCTTAGGATCTAGATCCCCATTCTACATTGAATCTCAGATTCAGATCCAAATTCCAATTCTTAGGATCCAGAATCCAATTCAACTTTGGATCTCAGACTTCAGATCCAAATCCATTCTAGGATCCAGAACCCCATTCACTTTGGATCTTAGACTTTAGATCTAAATCCGTTTTAGGATCCAGAATCCAATTTTACTTTGGATCTCAGACTTCAGATCCACTTCCATCTTAGGATCCAGAGTCCAGCCCTATCTTAGATCTCAGATTTCGGATCCGAATATCATCTTGGATTCCAAATCTTGAATCCAGTTCCATCTAAAATTCCAAATCCCAAATTCCACTTTAATTTCAACCAATTCCATTTCATTCCAGATTTCAAATCAAGTTTCTATTTTCAGAGCCTAAAATCCAAAATTCAACTTTGAACCCTATTCAGAATCTAGATATTGGATTCGGATTTCATCTTGAAAAACCCAACTTTAAATCAATTCCATTTCTCAATTTTGTTCAAATTTCCCAATTCTATCTTTCCTTCTGATTCAATTCCAGTTTCATTTCTATTCTGATTCAAAGTCCATTTATGACTTTGAAAATTCTTTCTTTCAGTTTCAAGATCATTTCTCTCAAAGATCCAAATTCATTTTCCTAAGCTCTGATTATTCTAAAAACTTAGAACTTCAAATCTTAAGTTCTAAGTTAGAAAACATTTCTTCACTTTATCAATTTCACTTGGAAATTCTTCAAAACTTTTTCAAAAAAAACATACATCTCTGCATTTGCACAAGCATGATTCATTGTGCATTTAGACTTAGGATAAAAACTTAGATAAATTCTTTGCAAAACAAAAGGCATAGATTCGACCCTTGGTTCGATTACCCCTGGTAAAGGTGCCAGGAACGGTCGAACCTCGTACCGACGAGCGGATCCCGTCTCCCAGTTTTCCCGCAAATATTTCAGAAACGGAGGCGAGTTATTTCAAATATTTTTAAAATTAAGGTCAAGTGAGACCCGCAAAAGAGTTCCTCTTCTCTTCTCTTCTTTCTTTTCTCTTCTCTCTCTTTCTTTCCGTTCTTTTATCTTTTCTCCCTTCAAAAAGGAGGAAAATAAGAGGTTGGAAAGGAAAAGAGAAGGAAGAGAGAGAATATTACGAGAGGAAAATTTTTGCGATGATCACAGGTTTGGCGACCGAGATGGGACTCGTCTCCGTCTGGTCGAATTATGCCTTTTCTTTTGCTTTGATATTATCTAAGTCTTTATTCTACATATGTCAGCTACATTTTCATGCAAACCTTAGAAGCCTAGATTTTGTCCTAAGCTGACATCATTGCATATAGGATTTAAGTATGGTTTGGTAGGACCATATTGAGGAGATTATTCATGTTCACATTAGACTTAGGTTTTAAATACAACTCTCCTCAATTTTAGGGATTGAATGTAAACAATGTATGCAAGTGTATGCTTCCTTTTATTTAAAACTATCTCTTTAGGACTTGCATTAGAGCCATCAGATTTTTGCATGTTGAACATGTTTTCAAAAACATCCCTTACCTATATTTTCCCGGTCTTCACGTTGCTGGGCTGTCTCACTGAACCATAGTTCGAGAGAGAGCCTCACAACTGGACTAATTATTTGGGTTCGCGCCCCCCTACCACGTACCTAAGGGCCATAGTCCGAGGTATATCGGTAGGTGCTCAAAGATGTTGGGAAGCCATTACCTTAGAACCGGAGAAAATATTTCTATGCCACGTACTTCGAGCTTCGGCTTGGGTATATCGGCATATCTTGATTGGAATCAGATGATTTGAACCCTAGAGTTAGGATTAAGGTCCTATAAGCCATTTCAACTGTTGCATTTAGAGTCAGCCTTTAGGGAGTGTTGTATGCGCATCCTTGTCTGTGCAGCTTTGGTTGTGTGATATTTCTCTCATTTCTCTCATATATAGGTATAAAACCCTTTTTTTCAAAACCCTGGGTGTATTGTTCAAAACTTACCTTTATTTTTCAAAAACCCCAGGTGTATATTTCTATCTACCTACATTTTCCTTTTGCTCATTTTTTATCAAATTTTCTTCAAAACACTGGAAAATTCTTTTAAAAATCTCCTCATTCCAGGTTTGATTCTTTAAAAAGTCTATCCGTAAGTCCTGCATTCTATCTGACTCTCTTCCTCTTTTTGCCTCAGTATCACTCCGATGGCATCTGAATCTCCCGATACTATCTTTCCTTGGGATCATGTCTTCTATCAAATAAGGGATGGAACCCCAGATCTGCGGGTCATCCAGTCTCGTACTTTCTTCCCACGGTGGTATTATTCTTGGTTCGCCACCTTCTCACGTATGTTCCCAGACCACTTTTAATATTTTTTTAGTTTTATTTAATACTTTTTCATGTTTTAAATCAATTTTAGCCATTGGTGCCATCCCCTTCATGGATTAAACGATGGATTCAAGTCCAAGAACCTCAAGAGAGATTCAAAAAAGTGATCTAACTCTGTTTCATGGTGTTTACAGGGATTCTAATCCATTAGAATCAAATTTAGCATTAGTATTTGCATTATTAACCAATAAAATACATGATTTACCCTTTTAATGGGTTAAATCTATGTTTTAAAGGTAATATTGAATTTCAGCCATTGATTCCCTGCTTTTATTTTATTTTCATGGTTTATTCATGTTTGTTTTACGTTCTATAGCATAGAAATAATTTTTATTTACTGTTTTATGGTTTTTTTTATTGTTTTCATTAGTTAATGCATATTTTCTCAAGTTTCTTAGATTTCTGTGTGTTTTTTTAGTTTAGAACAGAAAAGAGAATGCTGTTTCGGATTGAAATATGTGTTGTTAATTTCTGATTTTTTTATATGTGATGCATGCATATGTTATTGATCTACTGTAAAAAAATCAGAGTTTTTGGACCTCGGGAACCCTGTCAGAAAAATCAGACATCAAATCGGGTTTTTAAAACTTTAAAATCGTTGTTAAAATCAAGAGGGTAACTTGCTGTGATGATATTTTTCTCATCTTATATCCGATTTTAGATCTGTAAAGTGACATAGATTCATGTTGATTAGATCTGTCTACTGTGAAATTTTCAGAATTGTTTATTACTGTTTAGTATTTTTCCTTTGTCAGAGACTCTGATTTTCAATTTAAAACTCGTTAGGGTTTACCAAAACCCTAATCAGACTTGTGCTGTTTATAAATCCCAAACTACAGATTCGATTCATGATCTGTTAAAATTTAGTATTATTATTTTTGTGTCAACTGTTTACTATTAAAATCTCAGATATTTTGAATGAGTTCTGCTATTTATCCCGGAATTTTCAATTGAAAGTATCAGTCAGGAACAAAGTTAAAATCAATATATTCAAGTCCGGATTGTCGGATGGGTATCTCCCTGGTTTTAAAAGGTTTTTCATATCTGTAAAAAGGAAAAGTTTTGTTTTCTTGTCTATTTGGTCTCTGTAAAATTTTATAGATTTTCATGGAGATTTGACCCCTGGTTCGGGTCTTGGACTGAGACTGGTTGGTGAACTAGGTTAAAAATAGCATATTTTTAGGTTTTGATGCTATTTTCGGATTAATTTAATGCCAAAAAAAAATATTTTTATAATTCTAATTTGATATTAGGGTTATAACAAGTGCAGGTACCAATTTTGAGGATTTTTAGAATCCGTTTGATGCTTGAATTGCAAAATAGGGCACCCAAAGAATTCCAAAACACTGCAAAAATCACAAAATTTGTGATATTCTTGGATTTTTGTGTATAAGCATATATTTTTAGGGTTTAATCATATTCATAATCATATTAGAATGCTTTAGGTTTAATTTGATGCTCATTTGATTTCATTTAGTGCATAAAACCTAAGTTTTACCAAAATTTATTTTAGAAAACCCTGATTTCAAGGCCATAGTCTTGCTATCAGGGGCAATTTGGTCATTTGACCTCAATTTCGAAATTCCTAACCCTAATTTCCATATTTTTAATCATGTCATAGCATATTTAGTTTGATTTATTTTTTATTTGTATTTCAAAAACTTGCATTTACCAAATATCTTTCTGAAAACCCTAATTTCAAGGCCATAGTCTTGTTATTAGGGGTATTTTGGTCATTTTGACCCCAATTTCGAAATTTCATATCTTATCTTCCTTATTTATTCAATTTTATTTCATACTTTATCATTTTTTTTAAGGGAATCATGGAAAAGGCTTATATCTAGCAAAATCCAGTAATTTCTAGATATTACTGGATAAACCTAGAAAAGCCAACATATATTCACTAACCAAGCTTTCTAGTTTTGCAGGTACATTGAAGATTTTATTTTTCATGTATTTAAATTTCAATAGTGATATAAATTAAATGTAAACTTTGGAATAAGAATTTACATTTCCTGCATAGATTAGGATTTGCATTGCATATAGTTTATTTTTTAAAATAATGTTAATGTGTGATGGATGATGATTCATGCATATTCAAACTCACTATGGTCTACACGAATGGCACATACACTAGCTTTTATGAAGTTTATAAACTTGGTGGAATTCGTATTTATGGCCATAGTCAGAATATGAATGATACACAGATTTATGATCTTCACATTAGCCACATTCAGCCTACACTCTTAGGCTAACTTCAAAATGCACTGCATTTCTCAAAAATACAAAAAGTATTTCTCAATTCCTCAAATTCATATTCATTCATTTCATGCATTTGCCAATTCCAATTCAAATCTCAATTCAAAGAAGTTCATTTTCTCAAAACTCTAAGTTTTCAAATGATATTTCAAGTATTTCCCAAGTTCCAAATTCGATTTTCTAAGTTATATTTTCAATCTCAAAGTTTGAATTCAAAGAAATCAAGTTTTCCAAAGTAATTTCACATTTCTTAAAATCGATTTTCACAAAGTCTCAAGATTTCTTCAAAAACCGATTTTTACTTTTCTCAGAAGTACATTTCAAATCCCAATTCACGATTTTCCATGTGATATCTATTCTAAGTGTTTCAGTTATTCAAAGCAAACATCATGTTTTCAAATGTGCATTTTCAGAAAATTCATAGCACATGCCTGATTCGATGTGCATTTAAAAATTAGAATATGATTTAGACAAGTTGAATAGAGCAGAGCAGTAGATTGATCCTTGGTTCGATTACCCCTGTTAAAGGTGGCAGGAACGGTCGAACCTCGTACCGACAGGCGAGTCCCATTCTACGGAATTTTCCCGCATTTTAAAACGGAGGCGAGTTATTTTCAAAATCTTTTTCAAAGGTCAGTTTGACTCACAAAAGTTAAAAATTTTGCGATGATAACAGGTTTGGCGACCGTGATGGGACCTGTCTTTGCCTGATCAATCTAATGCTCTACTTAGTTCAAATTGTCAAAATCGATTTCCATGGAATGTCAGCTTTGCTTTATGATATCATGTGAACCTAGGAGCCTAGACTTGAACCCAGCTGACATGGAATGATATAGACTAGGTATGGTTTGGTAGGACCATATTGAGGAGAATTATTCATGCTCACATAGACTTAGGTCTAATACAACACTCCTCAATTTAGGAATTGTATGAAAACAATGTTTGCTTCTTCAAATATTTCAAAATTCTATCTCTTTAGGACTTAGAGCCCTCTGTTTTCTTGCATGTGCTCATATTTAAAAAATCACCCTACCTATATTGTCCCGGTCTTCACGTTGCTGGGCTCTCTTCCAGAACCATAGTTCGGGACAGAGCCTCACAACTGGGCCACCTATTTGGGTGAAAACCCCCCTACCATGTACCAAGGGCCATAGTCCAACGTATATCGGCAGGTGCTCAAGGATGTTGGAAAACTTGAACCTAGAACCGGAGAAATTGATTTTATGCCACGTACATCGAGCCTTGGCTTGAGTATATAGGCATAACTGGATTGGATACAGTTGATCTGAACCTTAGAGTTAGGATTAAGGTCCTACAACTATTTCAAAATTTGTGCATCTAGAGTCAGCTTTTAGGGAATGCTGTATGTGCATACTTGTTTATGCAAGATGTAATTGAATAGTCATTTCCTTTTTATTTTCCATATTTTCCCAATTTTCTAAAATACTGGACGATTTTCTCAAAATTCCCCAATCTATGTCCATGTACTGTCCATGTTTTAAACCTTGGATGATTTTCCAAATTTCCCTTAATTTCCTTCAAAACTCCAGGTGATTTCCCATCTTTCCTGTCTTCTGGATCTCGAATTTCCTACTTTATATTTATCCTGCCTGCATTTCCCTCAAATTTCCTGTATTTTCCCAAGTCTTATTCCAATTTTCAATGTTTTTTAGTCTGATGGCATCCAGTCAGCTTGATTCAGTCTTCCCTGAGGGTCACATCTCCTACGAGGTGCGACAAAGTCTTCCCGAGCATCGAGTCCTCAGCACCGGATCCTTCTTTCCCCGGTGGTATTATTCATGGCTCAAAAACTTCTATCGTATATTTCCGGACCATTTGCACGATTGTGGGTTAGAACTGGCGTCCGCAGTGGGAAAGCAGACAGTCAACGGCAATTTGATCCATGCACTAGCAGAGCGGTGGAATCCGAGCACTTCTACCTTCTGGTTCCCGTGGGGCGAGATGACGGTGCTGATAGATGAATTTTCAGAGATTATGGGATTGCCCGAGCCAGCCGATCAGCCTGGAGATCCATTAGAGAAACAGTTTCTGATTAATGTTAAGGGTCTGGACCCTAAGCTCGCATGACAGGACGTAAGTCGTGGACCTTGATCGAGGAGGATGGAAATGAATATGTGGACTTGCTCAAAATCTACAAACAGTATGGAACATTTGCAGAGGTCAGCTCATTGTCCAGGACAGCTCGAGAGAGAATTCAGCATGCGATGGTTCTGTGCACGGTGGGATTAGCTTTCTTCCCCGATGGACGAAATTATTTGGATATCAGAATAGTTCAGCTTTTAAGAAGGTGGGGAAGTCGACAGACCAGCCGCCTCTCGATAGCCATGGCCGCACTCGCCTTTCTATACTGAGGGTTGACCCGTTTCATACTCGGAGAGTCGATCCTAGTCGAAGGGTGCACCTATGCCTTGCAGTCTTGGTTCCTCCAGCATGTGCCAGTCCGAGCCAGTTCATTCAGATACAATGAAAAAAAGCTTTTGCCAGTTGCGCGATACCGGTTCTTGATCGACAACCTTCAGGAGGAAGAAGTCGTATATGATTACTTTGATCGTCAGGAAGCGCCTCTCAGATATACTTATGCATATGGCAAGCGATTCAGGCTACTTGGTCCATTCTTCTGCGCATACTATCATTCAGAGCGGTGTGTCTGGCAGTTCTCTCAGAGGCAGAAGCGCGTAAAGATTCGTCCACTAGCAGGGGTTCTGCCAGAATTCGACCTCGCATCAGATCAGTGGTCCGAAGCATACCATTCTGCCAGACATGGCTGGGATTCCTTTGTCAATCTTACTATTTTTCCTGGTCCTCGTGTGTCTTCTGATTCTCCAGAGTGGTGGAAAATTGTCTGTCCCCCTCCCCTCTGTCAAGTGTATTATTAAAATCATATTTTCAATAAAGTTCCTTTAATCTTCATTTCACTTTGGTTTGATGACCTCACCTAGGTAACAAGGCATATTCTCAGTTGTTTATTTTGCAAAGAATAGCAGCGCAATTGTCGTAAACTCCAGCGATGACTCAATCCCTAGTAATGAGATATTATTTCAATTGTCTACCAAAATTCTCAACAAATATTCTTCTCCAACCAAACTTCCTTCAAAAGCCTAATCATCAGTTCTACCTTGCAGAGAGCATCAGCAACATTCAGGAGAACATTTGTGATACTCGATGGTTTATACAAGATCCTCTCATAGACAAGGGACAACCTATAAGTTGAAAGATCAAGCAATGGATGATCCAGTCCAAATACAGCTGAAGGAAATGGCCAAGATGATTAAAGATTTGCAAGCTCATGACAAGGGAAAAAAGGTCTTCAGGAACAAAGATTTCCATGATGGCATCACCTCCGTAAAAAATAATCAAGATTCAGAAAAGAAGACAAAACACATCTTCTTCGTTGATGCCAATCGCAGTGATTGCAAAAATAACAAAGGCAATCATACAAGTCAGAAAGAGAAATCTTTAAAGCAGAGTGAAAAATTGAGTCAACAGAAAGAGAAGAAAAAGCATGACGGTTGGGGTTACGATCGCGAATTCACTCCTCTAGATCAGCCCCTCGAAGAGGTCCTTGAATACATGCTGAGCCAAGGAATTGTTAAGCTTCCAAGAATTGCTAATCCTCTGGTCTCCCTAGGGAAATGGAAAGACCACTTCTACAAATTCCACCAAACAACGGGGCACAATATTGAACATTGTTTCGTCTTTAAGAATATCGTCCAAGATTATATCGACAAGAATTTCGCTATTAAGGGTGAGAAAGAATACCAGTCGACTGTCTTTGCCAAGTCTTAGTAGAAATCAAGCACTCGGCAAGAGGTACAACATGATGATCGAAATCAGGACCGCAAGATGGCCCCTTTGGATGAAATATTTGAAAGCTTTTTGGAATACATGCTCGCGAAAGATACAGTAAGATCTCCGAAGGCTCACTTCACTCTTTCTGCCAATGATAGCAAAAGCAATAAGAAGAATCATGATCACTATTCAGAGGGATCCAAGGGCCAAAAAGGAAAGTTATCCAACAATGATAGTCCTCTTCAATCTAGTCCTCAGCATAAAGAGAAAGATCAAGAAAAGCCAAAGCGCAAGGATTGGAGTACGGATCGAAAGTTCACCCCTTTGGACCAGACACTAGAGAGTGTTTTGGAATACATGCTCGCGAAAGATATGATCCGTTTACCTAAAGCAGCTGATCCTGCAACAATCATGGGCAGATTCAAAGGAAAATTTTGCAAATTTCATCGGGCAGTGGGACATGACACTGAGAATTGTTTCGTCCTGAAGAATATCATTCAAGATTGCATCGACAAGAATATCCTTATTGAAGATGAGGAAGATACCAGCCGACCATCCTGAGCAAGTTTTCTAAAAATTGACAATGTCGAGACTAGGTCACTTTCATCATTTTGTCATTTTGAAGGGACAATGTAGTCCCAGTTCTTCTGTCAATTTGTTATTTCCTTCTTCAATGCATTAATAAATTTGTCAATCTTTCTTATGGCCTGGCATCGTCTTTTATATTCCTCATTTACAAATGTTTAAATGTCTTCTTATAAGGGGTAACCTTTTTTTTTTAAAGTGCCTCTCTGATCAACCAAGAAGCTCATTGTCAGTTTTTACCTCGTTATTCTCAGAGAATTCTCATCAAATATCAACTACTTATCCTTTCATCCAAACTCTCACTCCCCAGTTATACTGGGGCATTATTTTGAAAATTGGCTTCAAAACTTTCTGTATGCAGGCAGGATCAAACAAATCTCTCATTTTGCACACATGTGCACCCATCTACATTCATTTGCATTTACATGCATTCATCTACATCAATTTGCATTGAACTCTCCATTCAGGATAAGGGATAAATCCTGAGGCCCCGACAGTCGCCCAAGTTGTCGTAAGGGTGAAGATTGAAAATTTTCCATCAAAATCAATTAGTAATTCTTCAGAATCCAGTGTTCGTGCTGGTAATTTTTCAAAAATCCAGTGCTCGTACTGGTAATCTTTCAAAATCCAGTGCTCGTACTGGTACTCTTCCAAAATCCGATGCTCGTGCTAGTTGAACTAGTCCCAAATGTCATCTTTATACTTATCAACTTTTCTTTCCTTTAAATGTCTTGAATTGGTCTAGAAGAGTCGAGTTCCGATTCGAATCTTCTTCCAAATCCAATTCAGAATTGGTCTAGAAAATCCAAGTTCCGACTTGAATTTTCTTACAAATCCAATTCCTATAATTTTCTTTCCTCTAGATTCTAGAATTGGTCTAGAAGAGTCGAGTTTCGATTCGAATCTTCTTCCAAATCCAATTCAGAATTGATCTAGAAAATCCAAGTTCCGACTTGAATTTTCTTACAAATCCAATTCGTATAATTTTCTTTCCTCTAGATTCTAGAATTGGTCTAGAAGAGTCGAGTTCCGATTCGAATCTTCTTCCAAATCCAATTCAGAATTGGTCTAGAAAATCCAAGTTCCGACTTGAATTTTCTTACAAATCCAATTCGTATAATTTTCTTTCCTCTAGATTCTAGAAATGGTCTAGAAGAGTCGAGTTCCGATTCGAATATTCTTCCAAATCCAATTCAGAATTGGTCTAGAAAATCCAAGTTCCGACTTGAATTTTCTTACAAATCCAATTCGTATAATTTCCTTTCCTCTAGATTCTAGAATTGGTCTAGAAGAGTCGAGTTCCGATTCGAATCTTCTTCCAAATCCAATTCAGAATTGGTCTAGAAAATCCAAGTTCCGACTTGAATTTTCTTACAAATCCAATTCGTATAATTTTCTTTCCTCTAGATTCTAGAATTGGTCTAGAAGAGTTGAGTTCCGATTCGAATATTCTTCCAAATCCAATTCAGAATTGGTCTAGAAAATCCAAGTTCCGACTTGAATTTTCTTACAAATCCAATTCGTATAATTTTCTTTCCTCTAGATTCTAGAATTGGTCTAGAAGAGTCGAGTTCCGATTCGAATCTTCTTCCAAATCCAAGTTCCAACTTGAATTTTCTTACAAATCCAATTCGTATAATTTTCTTTCCTCTAGATTCTAGAATTGGTCTAGAAGAGTCGAGTTCCGATTCGAATCTTCTTGAAAATCCAATTCAGAATTGGTCTTGAAAATCCAAGTTCTGACTTGAATTTTCTTACAAATCCAATTCGTATAATTTTCTTTCCTCTAGATTCTAGAATTGGTCTAGAAGAGTTGAGTTCCGATTCGAATCTTCTTCCAAATCCAATTCAGGATTGGTCTAGAAAACCAGAGTTCCGACTCGAATTTTCTTTCAAATCCAATTCGCTTAGCTTTCCTTTACAAGTTTGAATTTCTACTCAAACTACCCTGCAAATTGGTCTAGAAGATCGAGTTCCGACTCGAATTTTCTTTCAAAATCCAATTCATCTAGTTTTCCTTGAAGAGTTGAATTCTGATTCGAATATTCCCTCAAAAAACCCAGTTTAGCACCTGGTCCATTCAAAGCTCACAAGTTGGAATCATTCCTTCTTGAGCTATGATCCTTAGGTTGAATTCCTATGGAATTGATAGTTCGTAGGTCGAACCCCTGCGGAACCAATGTCGTTCTCAATTAAACCAATGTCGTTCTTAGGCTGAATCCCTATTGAACTCATGTTGTTCCCAGTGAACCAATGTTGTTCTTAATTGAACCAATGTCGTTCTCAATCGAACTAATGTCGTTCTCAATTGAACTAATGTCGTTCTTAGGACCCATGTCATTCTCAGTAAACCAATTCACAATTTCGACCTTCGGGTCAATCAATTTCCAATTTCCAATTTCCAATTATCAATTTCCAAATTTCAAATTTCCAATTTCCAATTTCCAATTTCCAATTTTAAATATCAAATTTCAAAATTCCAATTTCCAATTTGCAAAATTTGACCCTTTTGGTCATCCAATACCAATTTCAATCATTTTCTCTTGCGAGAGACCCTTTTTATAGGGAGAGTTCGAGGGAGCTCGTTCTTTTCGCATGCTATCCAATTCGTTCACTTAGCCCCTTTTTAGGGAGAGTTTGAAGGGACTCGTGTCTTTGTGAACCGTTTGCAAAACAAAATTCCAAATTTCACACAAGGAACCCTTTTTATAGGGAGAGACTCGGCGGGGACTTGCTTTCCTTGTGGCCCCATAATTTCAGACTAGGTCATTTCATCATGAAGGACCCTCTTTTCAGGGAGAGTGTGATGAACTCGTTCCTTCATGACTAATTTACCAACCTCACTAATTCCGGCCCCCTTTCCATAAGAGAAGCCTAATGTTAGGAAGTTTTGACGAAAGCTTAATTTCTCTTCGAAAGTTCATTTTGCAAACACCTCCTCTTCAGGGAAGAGAGAAGTAATTCCCAATTCTAATTTCTGAATCTTCTCATTTGGGGAAAGGAGAAGAGAATTTTTGTCATGGATGTGTTGCGTTGTGCTTCAAATGCTCACTTTCACAAAAGGATTTCAAGAAAGTTTTGCCAATTTGTCATTAAATATTTGTTGATTTCAAAAATCTTTATTGCACAAAATTATTACTTCAGAATACCTCCACTATTACTTCTGAAAGGGCAATGCTTTCACGAAAAAGGATTCAAAGTTCAAAATCTTTTTATTGGCCAACCAAAAGGATGAAGAATAAATCCGCGATATGGCCAGCAAAGAGAATTCAATGTTGTTGCAAAGCCATGAGTGATTGATATTGATCGCAGTCAATGACACATTTTTAAAGACCATTCTTGAAAAATAAAGCAGTCGAAATATCCTGGGTGATACAGAAAAATCCACTCAATTTTCATATCTCCTCAATCACCTAAGCTACAATTAAAATATCTGCAAAAGGGATCTCTCAATTGTCGTCAAGATGAAGGCGAATTAAGCGAGTCGACCCCCGGGGCCAAAGAAGATTTGGATCATCTCCAAGATGACGGAGTTTGTGACGGATCCTTCCAGGGAAAGTTCAGATCACCGTCGAGATGAAGGCGAGTGTGATGAGCCTACCGACAAACCCTAAAAGATATTTGATTCCAGCTATCATCAAGAGATTTCCTACCAAAGAGTCAATAATCATCATGATAATCCCTGAGAAAAAAGAAGGATCGAAACATCTCTGAGATGAAGGAGTTTGTGACGTACCCTTCCAAAAAAAAAAGAGAGAGAAAAGTCAGGACATCTCCAAAATGAAGGATGATGTAATTCCCGAAAAATCCAAGAGAGCTCCAATCTGCTAAAAAGAGAGTGCAGAAAGATCATCATGAGAAAAGAATCACAGGATATAAGACTTCCAAATCTATCAAGAATCTTCTTTAATTTTGTGAAATTCTTTTATCAATATTCTTTCACCAATAGCTCTCGCAATATCAAGAATACTTTCTTTTCCGTCCATATCAAGGAAATTGATAGCTTCCTTGAAAGAAAGTCAATCGCAAGCAATTTGAATTCGAATCTTGATTCTACGGAGTTAAGCTCAGTCGGAGGTAATACTTCAGGTAGAAAAGAAGGAATACTTTCAAAACAATGTGCATCATTTTCAATCAACAACAATTTTCAACATTTTGACAATATTTTCTAGCTATCCTGGCATGAAGCGAGAGCTTGAGGTTCATCTTTGGCGCATCCTGACACCATCCCTTTTAGGACTTGATTACAGAAGTTTTCAAGATTCCTTCCCTTCTTTGGTATAATCTGAGCGCACGGGCTCTCAGATTCGCACACTTCCCTATGTCCCCACTGTCCCACCATAGACAGTCTAATTTCGGCTTGAGGTTAAGCCACCAATTTCAGCAAAAGGCAATTTCAAATGTTAATTAGTCTCAGCAATGAGGCGCCCAAAATCAAACCCTTTTCAAACTTTAGGGACCCCAATTTCCTTCCTTTTGCAAAACCCCTATCGGATTCATTGTGCGGAAATCCGAAGGTTCCATCACGGTCTCTTCTTTCGAGGATTCCGTCCATTTTCTGCCCAATCAGGTTAAGGGTATAAACCTGGGCCTCCTTTAATGAGGTATTCCATTTTCTGCCCAATCAGGTTAAGGGTATAAACCTGGGCCTCCTTTGATGAGGTATTCCATTTTCTGCCCAATCAGGTTAAGGGTATAAACCTGGGCCTCCTTTGATGAGGTATTCTATTTTCTGCCCAATCAGGTTAAGGGTATAAACCTGGGCCTCCTTTGATGAGGTATTCCATTTTCAACCCGGTCAGGTTAAGGGTTAAGCCTGAGCTTCGTTCCATACGAGGTATTTCCCGTCCCATCCAGGTTAAGGGAAAAACCCGAATCTCACTTCTTTTGAAATAAAATTCTCCATTTTATAACTACCATCATCATTTGAATTAATTCTTTCATACCCAGTCAGATTTATCTAACTGGGGCATTTTTATGGTTCAAATTTGGTATGTTTTCTTTGCCACTAAGCTCGGCTTTCAACCGGCTTAGCAGCAAAGAGGGGCATCTGTAAACACCCCAAATTTTCACCCTCATCTAGTGTTTACATTTCATATATCATTGCATATCACTGCATACATTTTTGCATATCATTTCATTGCATTGCATAGCATTGCATGTCATTACATCTCATTTTCGAGATCCAACACTCATGTTTTTAAAATATTTAATCCAGATTTGAGTTTTAAAACTTTTTCTTTCAAAAATCAATTTCAAAACCTGGGTTTTTATTCAATATTCTGTCATTTTCTAACCCCCAGGACCTTATATTTTGAAATACTTCCTTAAAAAACGATCTGGATTCATTTCAAACTCAATTTCAATTGATTTTAATTCTCAGATGAGGCCCATTTAGGTGGTGTCGCTTCTGGATTCCTTCACTTATCAAAAATCTCAAAAAAATCTTACAGTCCTAATTGGATTAGGACTCTTTTTCCAGAGTCCTAGTCGGATCAAAACTCTACTTTTCACTACCTTTTTACCTGTTTTTGAAGAAAACCTTTCAAAATCTTCTGTTTTGGCCAAAATCTTAGAGTCCTAGTTGGATCAAGACTCTTCTTCAAGAGTCCAGTCGGATCAGGACTCTTCTTCAGAGTTTCAATTGGATTGGGACTCTAATCTTTTACAACTATTTTTATCCATTTTCAATCAAATCTTTCAAAATCTTTCAAAATGAGTCAGAAACTCAGAGTTTTAGTTAAAACAGGACTCTGTTCAGAGAGTCCTAGTTGGATCAGGACTCTGATCCTGATTTCAATTTTGAGAAAATCCTTCAAAAATCTTTCCATTTATCAAATTTGTTACACTTTTATCAAAGAATTTCAAAATTCTGAGGTTTTATCTCAGAGTCCTGATCAAATCAGGATTCTACCCCAGAGTCCTGATCGAAGTAGAAATCTATCCAAAATTGATTTTTATACTTCATTTTCACTGGTTTTCAAAAGCTTTGCCCAAATTTCATCATTTGCTTATCAGAAAACCAAAATTCTTAGAGTTCTGATTGAATCAGGACTCTTTCTTAGAGTCCTAATCAGATCAGGACTCTGAGCCAAAATTCAATTTCATCCTGTTTTTAACTGTTTTTCAAAATTCTCTCATTTGATTTCTCAAAAAATCTAAAAATTAAAAGTCCTAGTTCAATCAAAACTCTGTCCTTAGAGTCTCAGTTGAATCAGAACTCTGTTTTATTCCAGTATTCATTATTGTTTTCACTGTTTTGACAAGTTCTTTCATTTGTTTTTCAGAAAATACCAAAAAAATCTAGAGTTTCAGTCCGATCAGGACTCTGTCCCGGAGTCCTAGTCTAGTCAGGAGTCTGTTTTGAAGTCTGTTTAATTTCCATTTTAAATCTTCTCCGTTTGTTTTCAAAAATTAGGTCATTTGGTAGAGTCCAGTTAATCCAGGACTCTATTTCAGAGTCCTGATCGAGTTAGGAGTCTAACCCTGATAGTATTTTCTGACTTGTTTCACCATTTTAGATGAAATCTTTTAAAAAATTCCTTCATTTGGCTTTTAAAATCCAAAATCTCAGAGTCCTAAGAGTTCACAACTCTAACTCGGAGTTCCAGTTTGCTTGATACCCTATTTTCAAAGATCTTGAATTTCAAATACTGATTTTAACCCCTTTTCAAAGCCATTTTCAGTGTTTATTTCAAAATTCTTCAAAACTCGATATGGGCCCACTCAGTTGGCACCATATCCAGAGGAGTTCTGACTCGGTTAGAACCCTATGCCATTTCAAAAAATTCTAATTTTAAGTTTACTTTTGAAAATCTTTTGAAAACTCCTTCAATTTCAAGTTTTAAAACCGCTTTTTGAAAAAAACTCAAGTAGGGCCCGCTCGGGGTGGCACTACATTTGAAGAAGTCAAGGTTAGACTAGGGTTAGTCAATGTCCTAGTTAGGTTAGGGGTTTAGAGGAGTCAAAATCAATTTTAGAAATCCATTTTATTTAACTTTTAAACCATTGTTTTTTAAAGGTTTTAAATTCAGGTTTTAAAAACCAAATGTGGGTCCATACTAGGTGGTGTCACATTTGGACTTTTTAGGGTTTAATTAGGTATTAATTAGAGTTTAATTAGAGTTCATTTAGGGTTAGGAAATCACAAAAAATCGTTGCCCTTAGTGGATTTATTAGAAAGAGTCCTAAAAAAATGAAAAACCTCTTAATTAACCCTAATTAAGTGACTTTTTGAAAAACTATAAAAAGGGACCTAAGGGGGGTCAAAAGGAAGCTCTTTTTCTCTCAAATTTTCGTGGGTTCTCTCTCCTCTCCAGCATCTCCACCTTCCTCCATTGCAGCTGCAAGCACCAAGGTAATATTTTTAATATTTTTTTAGTTTTATTCAATACTTTTTCATGTTTTAAATCAATTTTAGCCATTGGTGCCATCCCCTTCATGGATTAAACCATGGATTCAAGTCCAAGAACCTCAAGAGAGATTCAAGAAAGTGATTTAACTCTGTTTCATGGTGTTTACAGGGATTCTAATCCATTAGAATCAAATTTAGAATTAGTCTTTGCATTATTAACCAATAAAATACATGATTTACCCTTTTAATGGGTTAAATCTATGTTTTAAAGGTAATATTGAATTCCAGCCATTGATTCCCTCCTTTTATTTTATTTTCATGGTTTATTCATGTTTGTTTTACGTTCTATAGCATAGAAATAATTTTTATTTACTGTTTTATGGTTTTTTTTATTGTTTTCATTAGTTAATGCATATTTTCTCAAGTTTCTTAGATTTCTGTGTGTTTTTTTAGTTTAGAACAGAAAAGAGAATGTTGTTTCGGATTGAAATATGTGTTGTTAATTTCTAATTTTTTTATATGTGATGCATGCATATGTTATTGATCTACTGTAAAAAAATCAGAGTTTTTGGACTTCGGGAACCCTGTCAGAAAAATCAGACATCAAATCGGGTTTTTAAAACTTTAAAATCGTTGTTAAAATCAAGAGGGTAACTTGCTGTGATGATATTTTTCTCATCTTATATCCGATTTTAGATCTGTAAAATGACATAGATTCATGTTGATTAGATCTGTCTACTGTGAAATTTTCAGAATTGTTTATTACGGTTTAGTATTTTTCCTTTGTTGGAGACTCTGATTTTCAATTTAAAACTCGTTAGGGTTTACCAAAACTCTAATCAGACTTGTGTTGTTTATAAATCCCAAACTACAGATCTGATTCATGATCTGTAAAAAGTTAGTATTGTTATTTTTCTGTCAACTGTTTACTGTTAAAAGCTCAGATATTTTGAATGAGTTCTGCTATTTATCCCGGAATTTTCAATTGAAAGTATCAGTCAGGACCAAAGTTAAAATCAATATATTCAAGTCCGGATTGTCGGATGGGTATGTCCCTGGTTTTAAAATCTTTTTCATATCTGTAAATAAGAAAAGTTTTGGTTTCCTGTCTATTTGGTCTCTGTAAAATTTCATAGACTTTCATGGAGATTTGACCCCTGGTTCGGGTCTTGGACTGAGACTGGTTGGTGAACTAGGTTAAAAATAGCATATTTTTAGGGTTTGATGCTATTTTCGGATTAATTTAATGCAAAAAAAAATAATTTTTATAATTCTAATTTGATATTAGGGTTATAACAAGTACAAGTACCAATTTTGAGGATTTTTAGAATCCGTTTGATGCTTGAATGGCTTGAATTGCAAAACAGGGCACCCAAAGAATTCCAAAACACTGCAAAAATCACAAAATTTGTGATATTCTTGGATTTTTGTGTATAAGCATATATTTTTAGGGTTTAATCATATTCATAATCATATTAGGATGCTTTAGGTTTAATTTGATGCTCATTTGATTTTATTTAGTGCATAAAACCTAAGTTTTACCAAAATTTATTTTAGAAAACCCTGATTTCAAGGCCATAGTCTTGCTATCAAGGAAAATTTGGTCATTTGACCTCAATTTCGAAATTCCTAACCCTAATTTCCATATTTTTAATCATGTCATAGCATATTTAGTTTGATTTATTTTTTATTTGTATTTCAAAAACTTGCATTTACCAAATATCTTTCTGAAAACCCTAATTTCAAGGCCATAGTCTTGTTATTAGGGGTATTTTGGTCATTTTGACCCCAATTTCGAAATTTCATATCTTATCTTCCTTATTTATTCAATTTTATTTCATACTTTATCATTTTTATTTAAGGGAATCATGGAAAAGGCTTATATCTAGCAAAATCCAGTAATTTCTAGATATTACTGGATAAACTTAGAAAAGCCAACATATATTCACTAACCAAGCTTTCTAGTTTTGCAGGTACATTGAAGATTTTATTTTTCATGTATTTAAATTTCAATAGTGATGTAAATTAAATATAAACTTTGGAATAAGAATTTACATTTCCTGCATAGATTAGGATTTGCATTGCATATAGTTTATTTTTTTAAATAATGTTAATGTGTGATGGATGATGATTCATGCATATTCAAACTCACTATGGTCTACACGAATGGCACATACACTAGCTTTTATGAAGTTTGTAAACTTGGTGGAATTCGTATTTATGGCCATAGTCAGAATATGAATGATACCCAGATTTATGATCTTCACATTAGCCACATTCAGCCTACACTCTTAGGCTAACTTCAAAATGCACTGCATTTCTCAAAAATACAAAAAGTATTTCTCAATTCCTCAAATTCATATTCATTCATTTCATGCATTTGCCAATTCTAATTCAAATCTCAATTCAAAGAAGTTCATTTTCTCAAAACTCTAAGTTTTCAAATGATATTTCAAGTATTTCTCAAGTTTCAAATTCGATTTTCTAAGTTATATTTTTAATCTCAAAGTTTGAATTCAAAGAAATCAAGTTTTCCAAAGTAATTTCACATTTCTTAAAATCGATTTTCACAAAATCTCAAGATTTCTTCAAAAACCGATTTTTACTTTTCTCAGAAGTACATTTCAAATCCCAATTCACGATTTTCCATGTGATATCTATTCTAAGTGTTTCAGTTATTCAAAGCAAACATCATGTTTTTAAATGTGCATTTTCAGAAAATTCATAGCACATGCTTGATTCTATGTGCATTTAGAAATTAGAATATGATTTAGACAAGTTGAATAGAGCAGAGCAGTAGATTGATCCTTGGTTCGATTATCCCTATTAAAGGTGGCAGGAACGGTCGAACCTCGTACCGACAGGCGAGTCCCATTCTACGGAATTTTCCCGCATTTTAAAACGGAGGCGAGTTATTTTCAAAATCTTTTTCAAAGGTCAGTTTGACTCACAAAAGTTAAAAATTTTGCGATGATAACATGACTTTCGGGAGTTTTACCAATTTTTTGGCCAACATATATTCAAGGATTTCATCGAGAGACTGCTCGAGAGGAGTAAACTGGGAATCGTAACCCCAGCCGTCCCGCTTTATCGTTTCTTTCTGTTGACTCAATTTTTCACTCTGCTTTGAAGATTTCTCTTTCTGACTTGTATGATTGCCTTTGCTATCTTTGCAATCATCGTGGTTGGCATTGACGAAGAAGACAGAGTTCATCTTCTTTTTTTGAATCTTGATTATTTCTGATGCGGGTGATGCCTTCGTAGAGGTCTTTGCTCGCGAAGACCTTCTTGCCCTTGTCACAGTCTTGCAAATTTTTAATCACCTTAGCCATTTTCTTCAACTACACTTGGACTGGATCATCCATTGCTTGTGTAACACCCCAGATTTCCAAAACAAAGCCAAGTTAAAATTTTCATGAATTTCCTTTTTTTTTCTTTGCAGCGGAACTTAGAAAAGCTTTTAGCAGCGGAATCAAACGATAATGAGTCGTCAGTTTTAGAAAACTCCAAGCACGTTGCAGGTATGTGGCCAAGCAACTCATTGACTACCGAAGTGTTCCATTTTATCGAAAACCATGTGTTTATTACAACATCACTGCTTGGAAAAGCAGTATGGCTTCAATAAAAGGAAGCAGTACAACTCTGTCTAGGGAAACCCTGGAACTCGATGTCGCCTTGCTCCGCATATCGCTACGCAGGTCAAACACCTGAAATCCCTATAAAATGGGGTCAGAACCATTGATGGTCTGGTAAGCAAGCAATCACGTATCCATTCAACTCAAGTAAATGCGAAGACCACTCAGGGTCGCAGTTCGTAATAACGACGCTCAAGCCTCCAACGCTTAGCGTATATCGCAAGAGCCTCCTCGGGGCTATGAGTTGAACATTCGCTCAAATCTCTACAACTTAGCCTTGACCTCTTCCGGGTCTCAAAGGGATGTCTAGCTTAATTCTTCAAACTTGGCACATCCGTATCCCACGCATCTAAGGACAGCTCCTCGAGCTTCGCTTAGTCGTGCGGATACAACACGAGTCTTTGCCCAGTCGGTCCAGTCGTATACCGATCATGACACCTTCACAAAGGTTATGCAGGACTAACTAAACAACGTCCATCCACTCATACATTCAAGCATCATTGAACCTAAGCTAATGCATTGTTTCGATATTTAACCTCTTCCACCCTTAGTACGTGGGTGAAGCAATTGTTCGGGCATCAACTCGACGTTATGAGGGTTTTGACCCTATTCATAGTAGGGCAGTGTGTTTCAACTGGGAGAACCCTACTAGGCCCATGTTCGGATACATCCTCTACTTGCAGTAGTTGGGTTCAATCCTTAGATCTGAAGGATAACCACGACCCCAAAACCCATGAGTGACTGAGGCCATCGTGGACTCTATCAGGTCCAAAGTAAAATGTGTGTCACTCAAGGTTGTACCATCACTGTCATTCCACAGTGAGCATAATTCCTGAAGGGGTCTGCTAGTCTTACAATTACTTGGACAGATATCTGCATGCCATTTAGGCAGCCCGTGCCTCAGTTACGGGAGTATGTACTCGACCCCATTCAGTCTGCCCCAACACAGTCATCAACTGAGGGGGTACCCCTAACACGATTTTCAACCGCGGGGTATGTGCGACCTTAAGTCTTTTTCATATGCATGCAGAACACCGCTCTTGGCACTACGGCCACCACGAGCATCGCACCTCTTTGGGTGGAAACAACACACTCTGGCTCTTGGGCCCTTACGAGTCTGGTTGCGTAACCGTTCTCAATGAGCATGCATATGACTTGATCTAAATAGATCGGCTACTCGGCGTATTTTTACGCAACGAGTACAAACCTGGTTAAAGCACAACCTCTACTCTGGCTCAGTGGCCCTTATGAGCAAGGTGCCCTCGCAGGCACAGGGATACGAGCCGTTCTGGAATTGTTCCATCAACGAACATCATTATGTCGTTTAACTGGTTTCGGCAGCTCTTCTGCCAACCATTTCATCAACACCTCCCCCGCTCTATCGGCAGGTGTGCGAAGAACCCTTCTACGTTGAAGAAGGCATTCCATGAACTAGGTAGCACTCTGCGGTATGACAGAGTATCCTGCTACGTTCTTTCTGAGCCATTCTTGGCTTTTTTAGAAATTTTAGCAGCACTTTCTCTCTTTAACGGAGAAAGTGTGTGTTTCTTTTATCCATTTCAGCGGCATCTCCCCTTTTTGGTGGGAAATCGCTACGCTTAACTCGAGAAATGGATGTGCACCGTTGTGCGTACTTTGCATCCATCAAGGTTGCAGGAACCCTGGGCCATAGCCAGGCCATACGTAATTGACTTAGTCTTTACGTAAAGAGCATTTTGCCAAAAAGCGAAGCCTTTCCAATAGGGGCTTCATTCGTCAAGCAGAATCTTGAACGAGGAGCGGTAAGGGAATCACATTGGAGATTTGGAGTTGATCTCCATTTGAACGCTCATTTACGTGCCATATATGTAGTATAAGCAAAAGCTTGTGCTTTATACAACGGCGGCGTAAAGAAATACATATACTATTATTCAGGGTGTTCAACCGAAGGAAATATTCTACATATATATTTGCAGAAAGCAGAAGCCTTGGTGTCTTTCAACACGACGGCGTAAGTAAATGCTTAATCGGAAGTGCATCAATCAGAAATTGTAGAAAACAGGAGCCTTTGCATCATACTATGCGACGACAAAGGTAAATTACATAGTCTGTGCAATATAAGACGCGTTGGCAGAATCAGCAGATATACACATAGATCCGCATCCAATGATAGTTACGAGGCATGCAGGTGAACACCGAAGTGTTCTGAAGGGCTCAACCAAGAACTAAGGCGAGATACCATTTTTAAAACGCATATACTGTATATTTGAACATACATATATCCGATCATAGTTACGAGACGAGCGGGTGAACACCGATGTGTCCAAAAAGGGCTCAATCAAGAACTAAAGCAAGATACTACTTCAGAAAGTATATGCTATATACAAACAATCAAATACTTGAGAGAGATGGATTAATGAAGCGAACTTACTTCGATTTGAGGAAAAAATGACTCTAAAATGCTTTGATGCTTTGAACGAGGTTCGACTTCGAAAAGGATCAACTTCGTACTTCAAACGAAAAAGGACTTTGACTTTGACTTCAAACCTAACTAGGTTCAAGTCAAGTCAACTGGGTTTGAACTAGGTCAGGTAGGTTCTCACCTAGGTCAGGTGGGTTAGGACCAGGTCAGGCAGGCTAAGGCCAGATCAGGCAGGCTAAGACCAGGTCAAGTAGGCTCAGACCTACTGGGCTAGGTAGGGGAGGTTTGGAAAAAGGAGGAGAGAGAGAAGGCAAAGGGGGGGTTGGCAATTTTTTCTAAAGGTGGGGCTCCTCTATTTATAGGGGAGGTTGCTTAGGGGCTAAGCAACCCATTTGACCCTTTTGCCCTTTGGCTTTTTCAAAAACCTAGCTTGATCTTATTCATCTGACTGTTTGATCTTATCCAGAAGAAATATTCCATGGAATATTCCCTAGAAGGTGTTGAAAGGTCCTGGAAGGCTCTGGAATATTATAAAATATTCTAGAATATTTTCTGAGAAATATTTTTGTGGGTCCCATAAATATTTTTGTGGGTCCCATAAAAAAGTCGAGTTTTCTACATTTTTTTTTTGAAAAATTCTAAGTAGGCCATTATCTTCGTATTGACGTAACTAAGAAAGTTGGCTCGTACAAATCTCTTGATTTCATTTAGGTTAGAAGTTATGGCTTCTAGAGTGTTTGAGCATATATTCGTGAAGACACGAATATCCTAAGTATATTTGGGTTGCAGGAATCAGTTCGATTCGTTTTACGATAAAAATGCTATTTTTCATTGGAAAATGCCTCAAGAATTTATTTAGAGTTTGAACTGAAAAATTGCGGGTCTTACATCATTACCCCCTTAAAGGAATTTCGTTCGTGAAATTCAGTTAAGAGTACTAAGTGCGTAACTCGGGATATTTCTCCCATATGTTAGATTTATAATGTTATTCACTTAGTTCAACATCGTATTTATTCCAATCATAACCTCATATCATGATTCATGGTCGATGAGATATGCTTCTCGTATCTGAGTTCAAATTACGCTATAACCACAATAGTTTTGTTGAATCAATGTTCTTCCAACCTGCTATCAACATAGCCATATTGTGTAACTATTTGATACACACAGATCATTCTTCTAAAGATTAACCATATTGAAATAAGTCTCCTGTCAGACTACCTGGTATTGGAAACGTACATCCTCACAGGTTCGCCCTCGTCAGACATACCAGATATTGGATTAGTACACTCTCACAGAATCATAGTAGCCAAGCTACTGGTTTTGGAACATATACACTCGCACGGAGTTGTATACCCTTACAGGCTCGCCCTACCTAGACGATCTGATCTTGAATATGTAAAACCTCACAGAACTCACTTCTTGGAAACAATTCCTCGATGGTTAATTTTATTAAGTTACTTTTAACGTTCTAATTACGCAAACTTAATTTCTCAATCATGGGGTCTATAGCCATCAATTTTGGGGTATCAGCACTTAAAAATTCAATTTAACAAATCTAACATTACTTTAGAGAGCAAGGTTACATATCGATCAGATGACTGTACACAAGGTCATAAGCCACTTGTCTCGAGCATTCATTGGATCTTGTCTTTCAATTGCTTCTTACCCATTACAACTCTATCTATCAAGGTATTCAGATTCCTTGATATGGTCATTATCCATGAGTTGTTCAGCTGTCACCGCATAGACACGACCTGCCACAGGTTTCTGCTCTGTCCTGGGTAGTGATAGTCGTTGTTGTTGTGTTTGTTGAGAGGGTCCTCCAGATCCCATATTTCTTCGTTGAAGATCTGAGGCCTTCTTGCGACATTCACTTATACGATGCCCTGGTTTGCCACAATACAAGCAACCTCCTGTATCGCGAGGACAAACCCCTCTAGGATGATTTGAGCTATACCTCGGGCATCGAAAATTAGGTTGTTGGTAGGGCTGATTGGCTTCTACCATCTGCAATGACCGCTCGGCCTGTGCAGTAATGTTTTGCTCTTGAAAATCCCGCTTATAAAAAGGTGGTCGTGATTCCTGGCCACCGGGGAACGTCCTCTTACGGTTTCCACCATCAACTACGAGCCTCTCTGCTATGATCACTTTAGATCGCGCCCAATCCTCGCTAATCTTTGAAGATGCTGCCACAGCAGCTTGAAAAGTTGAAGGCATGCTTGTTATCACACAAGATCGCAGCCCTTCTTGCAATCCGTTGATATATTTATCAGCCCTTTCTTGATCGGTGTCGAATAATCGGGAGCAATAGTGCTCTAGATTCTGAAATTAGGTGGTATAGTTCATCAGACTCATACCACCCTGCTCCAACTCTAGAAACTTCATTTTTTTCTTGTTTCTGGAATGCAACGAAAAGTAGTTATCCAAAATTGTTATCCGAAAATCATTCCAAGAGATGACTTCGTGACGTGAGAACTGAATAATCTTAGTGGTATCCCACCACTTTCGTGCATTATCCTTCAACCTATATATGTCGAAGTTAGTCTTTCTATCCTCTGGTACTCCCAATACCAAGAATGCATACTCCGTTTTCTCAATCCAGCTTTCTGCAAGCTCTGGATCGGCACTACCAAAGAAAACTGGTGGGTCTAGTTTGAGGAACTTCTCATAAGTTATTCCTCCTAGGTTCTCGTTGCGAGGCGAGGCTGGTGTTTGCCTTGATTCACGAATGACAGACACAAGCCTGTTGAGTGTCTCTAGCAGAAACCCCTGCGTATGGGACTCCTCGCTCGGCATGGTTCTCCTCATCCTTGGAGCCATTTATCTATTCACGCAAATACACCAAAATCAGAAAAAGTATAAATTTTATACTTAAAGTGTGATACCGCAAACACGACGGATCTTGAACCAGGTTTCTCAGACTCATGCTTTGATACCAATTCTGTAACACCCCGGATTTCCAAAACAAAGCTAAGTTAAAATTTTCATGAATTCCCTTTTTTTTTCTTTGCAGCACAACTTAGAAAGGCTTTTAGCAGCGGAATCAGACGATAACGAGTCGTTAATTTTAGAAAACTTCGAGCACGTTGCAGGTATGTGGCCAAGCAACTCATTGACCACTAAAGTGTTCTATTTTATCGA
This sequence comes from Nuphar pumila, assembly GCF_984573655.1. NCBI lineage: Eukaryota > Viridiplantae > Streptophyta > Magnoliopsida > Nymphaeales > Nymphaeaceae > Nuphar > Nuphar pumila. Next base: position 50,471,638 of record NC_143264.1, on the reverse strand, counting down.
AAACCACGTGTTTATTACAACATCACTGCTTGAAAAAACAGTATAGGTTCAATAAAAGAAAGCAGTACAACTCTGTCTAGGGAAACCCTGGAACTCGATGCAACCTTGCTCTGCATATCGCTACGCAGGTCCAACACCTGAAATCCCCATAAAACGGGGTCAGAACCACTGATGGTCTGGTAAGCAAGCAATCACGTATCCATTCAACTCAAGTAAATGCGAAGACCACTCAGGGTCGCAGTTCGTAATAACGACGCTCAAGTCTCTAAGGCTTAGTGTATATCGCAAGAGCCTCCTCGGGGCTACGAGTTGAACATCTGCTCAAGTCTCCACGACTTAGCCTTGACCTCTTCCAGGTCTCAAAGGGATGTCTAGCTCAAGTCTTCATACTTGGCACATCCGTATCCCATGCATCTAAGGACAACTCCTCGAGCTTCGCTTAGCCGTGCGGATACAACACGGGTCTTTGCCCAGTTGGTTCAGTCGTATACTGATCATGACACCTTCACAAAGGTTATGCAGGACTGACTCAACAACGTCCATCCACTCATACATTCAAGCATCGTTGAACCTAAGCTAATGCATTGTTTCGATATTTAACCTCTTCCACCCTTGGTACGCGGGCGAAGCAATTGTTCGGGCATCAACTCGACGTTTTGGGGGTTGATTATTCTATGTATTTTAGATACCCCAGAGGCCTGTTGACCCTATCCATAGTAGGGCAGTGTGTTTCAACTAGGAGAACCCTACTAGGCCCATGTTCGGATGCATCCTCTACTTGCAGTAGTTGGGTTCAATCCTTAGATCTTAAGGATAACCACGACCCCAAAACCCATGAGTGACTGAGGCCATCGTGGACTCTATCAGGTCCAAAGTAAAATACGTGTCACTCAAGGTTGTACCATCACTGTCATTCCACAGTGAGCATAATTCCTGAAGGGGTCTTCAAGTCTTACAATTACTTGGACAGATATTTGCATGCCATTTAGGCAGCCCGTGCCTCAGCACTACGAGAGTATGTACCCGACCCCATTCAGTCCGCCCCAACACAGCCATAAACTGAGGGGGTACCCCTAACACGATTTTTAACCGCGGGGTATGTGCGACCTTAAGTCTTATTCATATGCATGCAGAACACCGCTCTTGGCACTACGGCCACCACGAGCATCACACCTCTTTGGGTGGAAACAACACACTCTGGCTCTTCGACCCTTACGAGTCTGGTTGAGTAACCGTTCTCAATGAGCATGCATATGACTTGATCTAAATAGATCGGCTAGTCGACGTATTTTTATGCAACGAGTCCAAACCTGGTTAAGGCGCAACCTCTACTCTGGCTCAGCGGCCCTTACGAGCAAGGTGCCCTCGCAGACACAGGGATACGAGCCATTCTGGCATCGTTCCATCAACGAACATCATTATATCGTTTAACTGGTTCTGGCAGCTCTTCTGCCAACCATTTCGTCAACACCTCCCCTCGTCTATCGGCAGTGGTGCGACGAACCCTTCTACGTTGTAGAAGACATGCCATGAACTGGGTAGCACTTTGCGGTATGACAGAGTATTCTGCTACGTTCTTTCTGAGCCATTCTTGGTTTTTTCAGAAATTTCAGCAGCACTTCCTCTCTTTAATGGAGAAAGCGTGCGTTTCTTTTATCCATTTCAGTGGCATCTCTCCTCTTTGATGGGAAATCGCTACTCTTAACTCGAGAAATGGATGTGCACCGTTATGCGTACTTTGCATCCATCAAGGTTGCAGGAACCCTGGGCCATAGCCAGGCCATACATAATTGACTTAGTCTTTACGTAAAGAGCATTTTGCCAAAAAGCGAAGCCTTTCCAATAGGGGCTTCATTCGTCAAGCAGAATCTTGAACGAAGAGCGGTAAGGGAATCACATTAGCGATTTAGAGTTGATCTCCATTTGAACGCTCATTTACGCGCCATATATGTAGTATAAGCAAAAGCCTGTGCTTTATACAGCGACGGCGTAAAGAAATGCATATACTATTATTCAGAGTGTTTAACCGAACAAAATATTCTACATATATATTTGCAGAAAGTAGGAGCCTTGGTGTCTTTCAACACGACGGCGTAAGTAAATGCTTAATCAGAAGTGCATCAATCAGAAATTATAGAAAACAAGAGCCTTGGCATCATACGATGTGACGACAAAGGTAAATTACATAGCCTGTGTAATATAAGACGCGTCAGCAGAATCAACAGATATACACATAGATCTGCATCCAACGATAGTTACGAGGCGAGCGGGTGAACACCGAAGTGTTCTGAAAGGCTCAACCAAGAACTAAAGCGAGATACCATTTTTGAAACGCATATATTATGTATTTGAACATACATATATCCGATGATAGTTACGAGATGAGCAGGTGAACACCGAAGTGTCCAAAAAGGGCTCAATCAATAACTAAAGCAAGATACTACTTCAGAAAGTATATGCTATATACAAACAATCAAATACTTGAGAGAGATGGATTAATGAAGTGAACTTACTTCGATTTTAGGAAGAAATGACTCTGGAATGCTTCGATGCTTTGAACGAGGTTCGACTTCGAAAAGGATCAACTTCGGACTTCAGACGAAAAAGGACTTTGACTTTGACTTCAAACCTAACTAGGTTCAAGTCAAGTCAATTGGGTTTGAACTAGGTCAGGTAGGTTCTGACCTAGGTCAGGTGGGTTAGGACCAGGTCAGGCAGGCAAAGACCAGGTGAGGTAGGCTCAGACCTACTGGGCTAGGTAGGGGAGGTTTGGAAAAAGGAGAGAGAGAAGGCAAAGGGGGGGTTGGCAATTTTTTCTAAAGGGGGGGTTCCTCTATTTATAGGGGAGGTTGCTTAGGGGCTAAGCAACCCATTTGACCCTTTTGCCCTTTGGCTTTTTCAAAAACCCAGCTTGATCTTATTCATCTGACTGTTTGATCTTATCCAGAAGGAATATTCCATGGAATATTCCCTGGAAGGTGCTGGATGGTCCTGGAAGGCTCTGGAATATTATAGAATATTCTAGAATATTTTCTGAGAAATATTTTTGTGTGTCCCACAAATATTTTTGCGGGTCCCGCAAAAAAGTCGAGTTTTCGACATTTTTTTCCAAAAAATTGTGAGTAGGCCATTATCTTCGTATTGACGTAACTAAGAAAGTTGGCTTGTACAAATCTCTTGATTTCATTTAGGTTGAAAGTTATGGCTTCTAGAGTGTTTGAGCATATATTCGTGCAGATACGAATATCCTAAGTATATTTGGGTTGCAGGAATCAGTTTGATTCGCTTTACGATAAAAATGTTATTTTTCATTGGAAAATGCCTCAAGAATTTATTCAGAGTTTGAACTGAAAATTGTGGGTCTTACATCATTACCCCCTTAAAGGAATTTCGTTCGCAAAATTCAGTTAAGAGTACTAAGTGTGTAACTCGGGATATTTATCCCATATGTTAGATTTATAATGTTATTCACTTAGTTCAACATCGTATTTATTCCAATCATAACCTTATATCATGATTCATGGTCGATGATGTATGCTTCTCATATCTAAGTTCAAATTACGCTATAACCACAATAGTTTTTTTGAATCAATGTTCTTCCAACCTGCTATCAACATAGCCATATTGTTTAACTATTTGATACACACAGATCATTTTTCTAAAGATTAACCATATTAGAATAAGTCCCCTGTCAGACTACCTGGTATTGGAAACGTACCTCCTCACAGGTTCGCCCTCGTCAGACTTACCTGATATTGGATCAGTACACCCTCAGAGAATCATAGTAGTTAAGTTACTGGTTTTGGAACATATACACTCGCACAGAGCTGTATACTCTCACAGGCTTGCCCTTGCTAGACGATCTGATCTTGAATATGTAAAACCTCACAGGACTCACTTCTTAGGAACAATTCCTCGATGGTTTATTTTATTAAGTTACTTTTAATGTTCTAATTACGCAAACTTAATTTCTCAATCATGGGGTCTATAGCCATCAATTTTGGGGTATTAGCACTTAAAAATTCAATTTAACAAATCCAATATTACTTTAGAGATCTGTAAACACCCCAAATTTTCACTCACCTTCCTGATATACCCATCAATCATCACATTTCGGTTCTCCGGAACCAATGAAGGGCAAAATGGTCAATTTTCAAGATTGAACTTTGCAGAAAGTCCTAAATTCCATTCTCGAGTCTCAAAAGTGCTCTATTTAAAACTCAGAGACATCTTCAAAATGAAAATTTTCAAAATCTCATTTAGAGTGGCAATTTTGCAGAACATGTCTTTGTATCGCATTGCATGAACACTTTGCATCATTTCACTGCTCAGCATGTCATTTTGAGATCCAGAACTCCTGATTTTCAAAATTGTCCATCCAGATTTGATTTTTAAACCTTTTCAAATTGATTTTTAAAATCCTGGGTATTCAAAATTACCAAATTTTCCCATTTTACCTCCAGGACTTTGAATTACAATTTTTTTTTTTTAAGAAAAACAATTTGGATATTTGGATATTGATTTTAAAGATTTTATCTCAAAACTTTTTGCAAAAAGGATTTTAAATCTCTTTACAATTTTTTTTTTTACATTCACTTTATCCATATTTTGCTCTGAAAAACCAATTTTTCCAAATTCTTGAAAACAAATAATGTTTTATCTCATATTTTTAAATAAATAGAGCGGGATCCGCCTTTGAACTAGCATCATACTCAGACTCTCAAGTAAGTTGTTTATTCTCAAGCAGGACCCACCCGAAGTTCATACCAATTTGCAAATTTTTCTTAATTTCTCAATATTTATTTATTTATTTATTTTTAGTTAGCGGGCCCACACACATGTGGCACCCCATTTGAAAATAAAAGATTTTACAAAACAAAATAAAGCTTTATTTTCAAAAGGATTTTAAAAGTGGATTGAGGTGGCATTTCCATAAAAGCCTCTCATTTATTTCCTTTTTATTTATTTGTTTTAATAAAATATTTTTTTTTAGAAGGAGGCAGTGATGTCTTCTTTTAAATCGTTGTAATTTTGAAAAGCTTTTTAAATGTAAAACATGTGAAAACCAGACATCAAATAATAAAAACCGGTTCTCACTAGTGGATGAGACCGGGTCGAACTCAGGGAACGGGAATATTTTGTATTCAAGCACACAAATCTAAACTATTCTTTATTGCCGAATTATTGAAATGTAAAATGTTCAGAAAATTAAAAACAACTAACTATTACAACAAATGAATACCCTTCGCAGAGGGCGTAAAGTGCAATATTTAAACACCCAATCAAATTCCTAATTCTAAACTAAAAAGTAAAAAGACTTTATTCTTCGTACTTCGTGTCACGTAATCGCTTCCGCTCCAATCCTGTGCTATCCTGCACAAGTAGAAAGAACACAAGCAGTACACCAGATAGAAGTAAAAACTATATTAAGCAAATTATTCTAATTAATTTCTTAAAAACATGAAAGAATTCTAATGACAATTAAAACTATATCTAACAATTGACACTTAACCCAATTTCAACTCACTAATACTTAACCACATGAAATCTAACTATTTCAATTAACTAATAGTGAAGACAATTAACAACTAACACTTCCTCAATAAAACATGAAAAATACACGATTAAGGAATTGAATCAAGGACTTGATATGAAACAAGAAGACTAGTAAACTGAAAATAGCATAAAAAGGAATTGTAAAAACAGATATTTGGTAAAAAACATATTTAAAAACAGGAATTACATGTAATGAAAGACAGGAAACCTAAAAAAATTGAATTCAGGAGATGAAAAACAAGGAATTACTAAAAAAATTGAAGAAAAACTAAATGTAAAGGAAGACATGAGAATTTTCAGAAAACACAATAATCGATGAAATCAGAAAAACAATCCGAAAAACAATCAGAAATCGGATAAAAATAACTATCAATACAATTGAAAAACAAGGAAACTGAAATCTAATTCAGTAAGCAATCAGAAACACAAAACAAACTAACTATCATTACAATTGAAATGAAATGTGTACTAAAACAGGAAATCCTATGATGAATGAAAAAATTATGATGAACCAGAATTGAAAATCAAACAAAACGAATCTAGAATTGAACAAGATTAAAACAGGGATGAAGAGCTGATGCTAAGATCAAAGTTCTATTTACCAGTTTTTTTCTTTTTCTTTCTGAAACAAAACAGAAACACACAGATGATCGATGGAAAAAGAAAACAGAAAAAAAACAAAGAAGAAGAAGTAGATGAAGAATTGGTATAAGATGAAGAGGAGGAAGAAGTAGAAGAAGAAGAAGAAGAAGAAGAAGAAGAGGAAGAAGAAATTGGAAGAAGAAACAGATCGGATGAAGAAAAATCGGAGGAAGAAGAAGAAGAAACTGAAGAAATTGGAAGAAGAAGAAGATCTGAAGATGAAAGAAGAAGAAGAAGCTGCAGAAGATGAAGATTCGGATGAAGAAGAAGAAATGAAAAAGAAGAGGAGGAAGAAAACTCACCGTGAACCAGAAGAGGGATTAGGGAAAGAAGGGTGGCGGCCTCCACCATGCGCCATTCACCGGACTGAAGAGTCCTCCACTGCTGCCGGCTGGAATGTAGACAGAGAAAGAGAGAGAAGGGGAAGGTAGGGAAGAGGAGATGCCGGTGTTAGTGGAGGATGGTGAGAAAAGAGGGAAAGAGAGGGAAAGAGGGGAAAACCAGAGGAAGTTTCAGGCGTATGGAAGAGGCGCCTGGTTTTTACGTTTTTGGGGGTTTTAAAAGATTTCAAACCGGTTGGAACCGGTTTGTAAAAAAATATTCAGTTTCCAAAAATTCCAAACCGGTTCCAACCGGTTTGGTTTTTATTATTTTTTTTCAATTTTCTTATTAGAAATACAAAACCGGTTCATGCTGGTTTGTATTATTATTATTTATTATTATTATTTTTTTCAGTTTTCCATTAATTTTCAAAAATTACAAACCATGCAATGGTTTGTTTTTATTATTATATTTTTTTTCATTTTTATTTTCAAAAGTCAAGAAAAATTTATAAATCGGTTTATTATGAAAATTTTCAAAAACAAAACTATTTTTTTATAAAGAAACTTCAAAAACTAATCTAACTATATATTTTTTCTTTTCTAAAAAAAAACAAACACTTAAAATGAATATAAAACTATTTTCTCTATTTTTATTTTTTAGTTTATTTTTCATTGAAAACTAACACTAAACTACTATGAATATAACAAAAACCAAAATATGTATAAAAATGTAAAATAAAACTATTTTTCATGTATTTTCTATTTTTAAATCATTTTAGCACATTTACTTGAAAACTAACATAAAATTGGGTTTTTGAAACATTATTTTATAAAATCATGCATATTTAAATGTTAATAAACCCTGAATTATATGCATGATCAAATACCCGCATGCTTATGTTTTGCTAGTCCTCGAGCCAACTAGAAAAATGCAAGACATCAAACTATCACCTAACTCACTTTCGTAGGAAACACGGTTGCATTTAGCTCATGCAACAAGCCCTTTCAACCCCTGGGTTACCCCCGTGGACGAGTAAGGTCTCGTGAGGGTTTGCAGTGATGCTACCCACAAACATCTCTGTCATGTATGCATAATATTACACATCCTCATAAGCAGTAGGTAATCAAAGACTTTATTTTCACAAATATTTCCTGTTATTTCAAAATCAAAATATAATTAGATTCTTTTATATACCACCACAGAAAAAAGAATTTCTTTCACTTTTCTAAATATCACAATTATTTATGTTTTATTCTTAGAAAATCCAATAAAAACAAGTTATTATTTACTTATCCTCACTCATATGTTTTCTAGACAGGTTTTCTCAATCACACTTCTAAGCACTGAACTTTTCTCTCTTTTTCAGCTCTTTTCTCTCTCTTTTTTTTTTTTCTTTTCACGCTTTTTTTCTTTTTGCGCACTTATTTTTCTCATATAGCTTGCGTGTGGTCTGCTTTTATGCCTTGTGCAATGTCAATATCTTCTATACTTTTTCAATACATACCAAAAGATATCAACTAAGACATAAAAGTGACTTCCTTCATTCACCCTTATAACATGAGAGTCAAACATTTCAACTTGTATCTGTTCTCGGTTACTTAGGATCACGAAGTTTTCCACTCTCCTTTTCGAAAATGTTATTAAAAGTTTCAACTTACATCTAAGTTCCATCTACTAAGGATTGTGGAATTATCCAAACAACCTAACACATGCTATTTTTTTCTTTTGAGCTCATTTTTACGCTTTTGTTCATTTGCTTAGTTTTTCAAAAATAGAACTGTGCATATTCATATTTATGATTCAAAATAAATTCTAACATGTATCTATCATCATTTCTTCGAAATCCGCATAAACAACCATAATTTTTAGATCTATGTCAGAAAAAAAAAATCGTGGGGCTTAAAAATCCTCTAAAAAACATCAGATTTGAAATAACATTCATATAAGTTCAAACTCTTTCTTTAAAAATCTACTTTTCATGAGATATGTGTAAACATGTGCAAGAATGTAAACAGAAATATCAAGGTGTGCAAACTACACCCTCCCCCATGCTTGAATGACACTGTCCCAGTGGCACTCCCCCATGCTTGATTGAAACTAAGTGAATGCACATGAGAGAAATAAATGAGGGAAAAGAGTAGAATGACCGGACATGAATTAAAAATGCACGTTCTATGAATGTAATGAATGTAATGTATACATGACAAAACATGAAACTCATAGAAAAGATAGAAAACGAAAAATAAAACCAAATGAAATCTACAAATCCTAACAACAAATGTAAAACTATACAGAATATGGGTTGCCTCCCAAAAAGCGCTAAGTTTCACGTCCCCAGCCAGACGGATCCCTGGAAAAATCCTTCATCGTCCATGAGATCAATGGACATGAAGTGAGACTCAACCGGGCTCTATGAAGAAAAGAGTGTCATCTGTGACACTACGCACTGTGTTTCCATCCCGTCTACCTCTAACTGTAGTATCAAAACTCTCTTGACATGAAGAACGGAGATTAGTCTCATTTGAGAGACTGGTCAAGAATCGAGAGTCTAGGACCGACCGAGTATCAATGAATGATATTTCAGACAAGTGGTGAATATGATCTGGCTTGACTTGATCAAGCACCTTCTGCATTTGTACCTCTTGCTTACTAAAAATTGGTGATCCTAAAGGCTGAGAAAATGGGGCTTTATATGATGAAAATGTATGCTGTGAGTAAGGCCCCTTCTGTTGAGGTATCATGGAGATCGACTCGTCAGTAGAAATGATATGAGGTTCATGAGTCGATTCTTGAGTGGAGTGACACGCCTTCCCATATTGAAGGGATGTAATAGATTTGACTTGCTCATGATGTGAATCAGTGGTTTGCAAGTCAAATGACATGGAATCCTCTCCCTTAGAGACAACAGACTGACTATGAAGGTTCCCCTGACTTTGTCTACTCAATGTCTGAGCTAACTGTCCCATTTGAGTCTCTAGCTTGGCTATTGACTGCGTATGGGAACAAAGAGTAGCCTTGATATCAGAAAAGGCTTCTAACATCTTCTCTTGAAATGATGAACTTGGAATGGGCTCCTGAGGAAAAGGTAGACAATACTGGGGATGAACCTGTGGAAATATAGGATGCGAGTAACCTTGTGAAGGCTTAATGGGTCTATACTGTGTCTGGGAGGGCTGATGGGATGGGGAAATAAACTGGTTTCGCCAACCTGAGTTATATGAGGATGTAGATGAATCGGGTATGGGTTTAGCGAAACCTTGGGCAGCATTCACCTGCTCCTGAACGAATTCAGGATATAATGGTGCTGCCGGACAATCTGCAACACAGTGTGCAGGGCTAGCATATAGCTCGCACACTCTTCCTACTGGACTTCTTGAAGAATTGGCTAGGAATTAATCTAACTTCCTAGTCAACTGGTCAACCTTGGTACGCAATTCTAACTCAGACCCTACTTCAGAAATCCCTATTTTCCTAGGACCACTAGACAGAGATGTAGTCCTATCGAACCATGAAGACAAGGTATGATGCATCGTGTTTTCACTCAAGGTCTCGAATAGAGACCATGCCTCGTCCTCACTTTTGAGCATAAAAGTGCCCCCACAAGACGAATCAACCATTTGACGATGCTTCTCAGTAAGCCCGTCATAAAAATACTGCACCAACTGCCAACGAGGCACTTGGTGATAGGGACACTTGCGGAGAAGATCTTTCAATCTCTCCCAAGACTTGTGAAACTGTTCTCCCTCAATTTGAGAAAAACTGGTTATAGCTTTACGAAACTGGTTCGTCTTACCAATTGAGAAATATTTTTTTAAAAATTCTCTTTGCATTCCTTCCCAAGTAGTAATACGAACCGTCTCAAGAGATTTTAGCCAGTGCTTGGCTTTATCTTTGAGAGAGAATGGAAACAAAGTCAACCGCATAGCATCATCTCCAAAGTTGTTGATTCGCACAGTCGAGCAAATCTCAAGGAATTCGTCGAGATGACGATATGGGTCTTCATTGCTAAGGCCATAAAACGAGGGTAACATTTGAATCACACTGGCCTTAATCTCAAAATGGCTAGCTCCTACATCAGGTCTCGTGATGCAGAAGGCGGGAGTATATGTATTTGGCATGAAGTACTCCCTCAAAGGATGGATCAATTGATGATCGTCAGCCATTGCGTACACCTTAGAGTAGACCGGTGTAGCACACGTCCTAACTTTGGGTTTTCTACCTAACTAACGCACTAAGCGGCCAAACCACGCAAACCACAAAGCGAGTAAACTAAAAATAACAAAAACTAAACAAACACCACGCAGTTACACATAACAGAGATTATGCAAAGAAATGTGAAATCTATGTGTACGGTACCAATCGTACACAGTCACCTCTAAGGGGATCCTAATAGGTGGGTTGTGCAGAAAAATAAGCTCGTCTCTAAAATATGCACATACGTGGTTCTAAACCTAAATGCAACACAAACACTAGGCAATAAAGTGAATACTAATATTACGCCGTTCCCCGGCAACGGCGCCAAAAATTTGATGTCTTCTTTTAAATCGTTGTAATTTTGAAAAGATTTTTAAATGTAAAACATGTGAAAACCAGACATCAAATAATAAAAACCGGTTCTCACTAGTGGATGAGACCGGGTCAAACTCAGGGAACGGGAATATTTTGTATTCAAGCACACAAATCTAAACTATTCTTTATTGCCGAATTATTGAAATGTAAAATGTTCAGAAAATTAAAAACAACTAACTATTACAACAAATGAATACCCTTCGTAGAGGGCGTAAAGTGCAATATTTACAAACCCAATCAAATTCCTAATTCTAAACTAAAAAGTAAAAAGACTTTATTCTTCGTACTTCGTGTCACGTAATCACTTCCGCTCCAATCCTGTGCTATCCTGCACAAGTAGAAAGAACACAAGCAGTACACCAGATAGAAGTAAAAACTATATTAAGCAAATTATACTAATTAATTGCTTAAAAACATGAAAGAATTCTAATGACAATTAAAACTATATCTAACAATTGACACTTAACCAAATTTCAACTCACTAATACTTAACCACATGAAATCTAACTATTTCAATTAACTAATAGTGAAGACAATTAACAACTAACACTTCCTCAACAAAACATGAAAAATACACGATTAAGGAATTGAATCAAGGACTTGATATGAAACAAGAAGACTAGTAAACTGAAAATAGCATAAAAAGGAATTGTAAAAACAGATATTTGGTAAAAAACATATTTAAAAACAGGAATTACATGTAATGAAAGAGTGGAAACCTAAAAAAATTGAATTCAGGAGATGAAAAACAAGGAATTACTAAAAAAATTGAAGAAAAACTAAATGTAAAGGAAGACATGAGAATTTTCAGAAAACACAATAATCAATGAAATCAGAAAAACAATCCGAAAAACAATCAGAAATCGGCTAAAAATAACTATCAATACAATTGAAAAACAAGGAAACTGAAATCTAATTCAGTAAGCAATCAGAAACACAAAACAAACTAACTATCATTACAATTGAAATGAAATGTGTACTAAAACAGGAAATCCTATGATGAATGAAAAAATTATGATAAACCAGAATTGAAAATCAAACAAAACGAATCTAAAATTGAACAAGATTAAAACATGGATGAAGAGCTGATGCTAAGATCAAAGTTCTATTTACCAGTTTTTTCTTTTTCTTTTTCTTTCTGAAACAAAACAGAAACACACAGATGATCGATGGAAAAAGAAAACAGAAAAAAAACAAAGAAGAAGAAGTAGATGAAGAATTGGTATAAGATGAAGAGGAGGAAGAAGTAGAAGAAGAAGAAGAAGAAGAAGAAGAAGAGGAAGAAGAAATTGGAAGAAGAAACAGATCGGATGAAGAAAAATCGGAGGAAGAAGAAGAAGAAACTGAAGAAATTGGAAGAAGAAGAAGATATGAAGATGAAAGAAGAAGAAGAAGCTGCAGAAGATGAAGATTCGGATGAAGAAGAAGAAATGAAAAAGAAGAGGAGGAAGAAAACTCACCGTGAACCAGAAGAGGGATTAGGGAAAGAAGGGCGGCGGCCTCCACCATGCGCCATTCACCGGACTGAAGAGTCCTCCACTGCTGCCGGCTGGAATGTAGACAGAGAAAGAGAGAGAAAGGGAAGGTAGGGAAGAGGAGATGCCGGTGTTAGTGGAGGATGGTGAGAAAAGAAGGAAAGAGAGGGAAAGAGGGGAAAACCAGAGGAAGTTTCATGCGTATGGAAGAGGCACCTGGTTTTTACGTTTTTGGGGGTTTTAAAAGATTTCAAACCGGTTGGAACCGGTTTGTAAAAAAATATTCAGTTTCCAAAAATTCCAAACCGGTTCCAACCGGTTTGGTTTTTATTATTTTTTTTCAATTTTCTTATTAGAAATACAAAACCGGTTCATGCTGGTTTGTATTATTATTATTTATTATTATTATTTTTTTCAGTTTTCCATTAATTTTCAAAAATTACAAACCATGCAATGGTTTGTTTTTATTATTATATTTTTTTTCATTTTTATTTTCAAAAGTCAAGAAAAATTTATAAATCGGTTTATTATGAAAATTTTCAAAAACAAAACTATTTTTTTATAAAGAAACTTCAAAAACTAATCTAACTATATATTTTTTCTTTTCTAAAAAAAAACAAACACTTAAAATGAATATAAAACTATTTTCTCTATTTTTATTTTTTAGTTTATTTTTCATTGAAAACTAACACTAAACTACTATGAATATAACAAAAACCAAAATATGTATAAAAATGTAAAATAAAACTATTTTTCATGTATTTTCTATTTTTAAATCATTTTAGCACATTTACTTGAAAACTAACATAAAATTGGGTTTTTGAAACATTATTTTATAAAATCATGCATATTTAAATGTTAATAAACCCTGAATTATATGCATGATCAGGCAGCCTTAAATGGCACAGCCGAATTTCCCTAAAAGAAACAAATCTAATTTTGCCAAAAACTTAGGGAAATGAAGCCAAAGTTTAAAAAAAAACAAGATGCGCCTCTCTTGAAACGGCCATTTCAAAATTTTTTCACAAGAGAGGTAACGGAACCTCATGAAGGGGGAAGGGGCTGCGGTTTTTTTTTTTTGGAGAAAGGAAAGTTTTAAAAAGGGCAGGCACTCACGAAGGAAAAGGGGATTTTGAAATTGCTCTTTTGGGGTTTTCGCAAAGAGGGGGAGGCGGAGGGAAGGAAGGGTTTGGTTTTTGGTTTTGCAGGGTCTTCCACCATCACCACCAGCATCATCCTTCTTCAGCCCAACCACCAGACACTTCAACGGCTGCATCATCTTCCACCTCCAGTCGCAGATCTTCCACCTCCAGCAGTTGCCGCACACCTCCACTCCAGCCTAGCCACGGCAAACGTCCATTCCTGCACTTTCCTTCAGCCCACCAATAGGCTACCATCATCCTTCAGCCGCAGGGCATCTCCAGCAGCTGCTGCTCATTCCCATTTCTTTCCGCCCAACAGCAGAACACTCAGCAAAAGATCTGTCATCTTTCCAAAACCCTTTGAAAGGGTCTCGATTGGGAAAGTCTATTTTGCATCTTGATCCATCTTTTGTTCTTCAAAGTGCCTCAACCATCCTTCAGGAAAACACTTAAAAGGCAGACAGGAAGGGCGTGATTGAAACTTTCTCATCCATCTCTGGAGATTCAACCCATCTTGGAAGATAGCAATCTCTCTCTTTGTCGGATCAAGGTAAAGTCCAATCTCTACACTCACTTTTATGGAAATCAAGTAACATGTTCATGTCGTCAACACTGCAAATTCATTGCAATAGTTGAGACGGTTTAGTGTTCTTGTTTAAGGCTTCAAGAACCGATAATATCTCACAAAGATATTATCGATTCAGTTGGAAATCATGTTTTAAATAAAATAGTCATTTTCCATGAAGTTTTAATCGGTTTACTTTGGTGGCATAAGCATCATGAATGTTGCAAAATGATTTCTTTACTCAAAACTCAGGATTTTCCTGCATGTATCTGATTCATCCTATTACCCATTTGTACTTTGTTATTTAAAAGATTATTCTTTCAGGAATTTTAGTTCTTTAGATGATCATCCATGTAGTAATTAAGGTTTCAGGTGCTCTCTATGATAATTTCTTCATCATCAAGTCATAAATGTTCAAAATTTAGTTATAAATCTTTATATACTAGGTGATTTTTTTTTTTTTGCTGCATGCGTATGGTCTTTTTGTTGAAAAAGTCGGTGTATTGTGGAGTCAAGTGATGGCTGGCAAGGCTCATCATACAGCAAACGGTGCTTTTAAACAGAGCACTACACTTAAATCCAGCATTTTTGCTCTTTACAATATTCCATTGCATCAATGATGTTCATATTCGTATCTTTTAATATTTCACAGTTTCATGTATTCCCTTTTTTTTTTTTTTCTTTACATCCTGTATTCACAGGTTTTATCTGAGCCTATTATGACTTTGTTTGACAGCGTGGGATTTCCCAACTTCTGGTACAAACTGGCAATGCCATACCATCATTCTCAGATTGCTAATGCTAATAAGTTATAATGTGAAGCTGTTTCAAATGCTATTTTTTTAATTACTCTTAGCATCATGTACTGTAGGTCTTTCTCAGTTCAGCCTATACCTAGGGTCTAGGGAATGGAACACTATATATGCTACTTTATATTCTCATACCTAAATCTGTATCTTGCGTTTTCCGGTTACTGCAATTTTTTTTGATGTTGACGATGAACCCATCAGATGGCATGACTGTGGCTATCTAATTCGCTCCAGCCAGTATAGCGGCCTTGTTGATATTGAACTCATGGCAATCCTTTTGTTGCCCTTTAACCTCCTGTTTACTGTGTATAAAAGGAAAATATGTTCCTCTATTGCATATAGTTACTGAATCTGCCTTGTAGTGTAAGCTCTAATTCCTATGGTTATTCATTTTCTGGATAGTTTCCATCTGCGCCTTATGGGAGTTAATCCCATTTATCCAACAGGTTATTTTCGATGCATTTGTTATTGGTAATTCAACTTCGCTGAGCAACCGGTTGACTCCTTTCTATAAAACCATAAGATGGGATGAATCACTATCTTTTCTGCAGGTATGCAGTCTTGATAATCGGCTACCTTCATGAACGGATATATCCATATCCGTTCATGATCTATATACCATCTTTGGCAGGCCTCGTTATTGTTATATGGGGAAGCTCCATACCCAGTTTCACTGAAAAATACATTATAATTTGAGAATTACAGCTGTGTAAAATCCCCTACAGAAACTGTATATACCTGTATTTTCTGGTTTTACCCATTATATGGAATTTCCATTAAACATATATATTTTCTCATTATATGTATATATATATCTATGTATATGTATATCTATTGTATATCTACCTATATGCATACGTATATATGTATATATATATGTATATATATAGTTATATATATATATATCCCTTCATGTGCACTTGTTATTACATATATTTTCTTCTCTTACTTTTGTAAATATATCTTTATTATCATATATCATTCATCATAAATTCAAATATTTCTATATTTACCTGTATATCTTTGTTGTATATAGTATATATACCCATTTCCTTGGTTATCTTGTACTAACTCTCATTTTGCAGAAAAATCTAGAAGATACTGATTCCTTGGCTTCATTTCAATTTTTTTTTTTTTTTTTACTTTATGTTAGCAATGTAACAATCCAATGTCAACCTTGGAATAAGATTTACTTTTACTGCTTAGATTAGGCCACATCTCATATAGTTTGATTTCAGTAATATCCTGATTCTATGATGCATATATATATCAAAATTTCAAAATTCACCGTGGATGAACACGAATGGCACGTGCACCAACTCTTAGAGAGTTGATGAACTCGGTGGAATCCATATTTACGGCCCTAGTCGGAATATGGACGAGACCCAGATCCATCATCTTTCTACCAGTCACACTTAGCCTACACTCTTAGGCTATCTTGAAAATGCACCTCATATTTCCAATGTTTTCAAAATATAGTGAATTAACTCAAATAACCCTGAATATATTCATGGCCACAGTCAGAATATGTGAAGGATTTACTTTGACTTAATCCACATTTTTCCAACAAATTTTTCAGAAAATCTTTTCAAACTGCATTCATTCATTCAAATCATCTGCATCATTTGTTTTCTCATGATTTTCTCAAGAGATTTTCACTTCATGGAATCGATTTCTCAAGAAATTATGATGATATTCGGAGTTGGATTTCCCAAATCAAAGTTTTCCCGTGATTTTCCTTAAAAAGTTATTTTCTTAAGATCCATTTTTAAAAGGGAATTTTCATCTTTCTCAAGAATAAAAAGCTGATTTTCAGAAATTTCAAAGATAAAATTCTCAGGATTCCAATTTCCTAAGTTCTAAATCTCCTTCTCCAATGAATTTTTCCTATAAATTTTCTATCCTTTTCTTAAGAAAATTCTCAAAGTCTGAGTTTTCCCAACAAGTGCTTTCCTTTTCAAATGTTCATCTTTTGTCAAGAATTCCTACAGTTTTCCTGAGATTCTCATTTCTTCATGGTTTTTCAAGTCTTTCTAAACTTTTCTCAAAATTTTTCTGAGATTCTCATTTCTTCATGGTTTTCCAAAGTCTTTATAAACTTTCTCAAGATTTTCTCGAGATTCTTATTTTTTTTTTCCAAATCTTCATAAACTTTCTCGCGATTTCAAACCTTCTTCGTCTGAGTTTCCTGAGAGATTGATTTCCATCTTTTCCTGAGAAATGCTTTTCAACTCCAAATGTTTTCTAATCATACATCATATTTTCCAATTTACATTTTCCAAAATTCTCATAGCACATGCCTGAATTCTCTGTGCATTTAGGATAGAACACAATTTCAATGATTTTACTAAGTCAAGCACAATTTTGGTCCTTGGTTCGATTACCCCTGTTAAAGGCGGCAGGAACGGTCGAACCTCATACCGACAGGTCGAGCCCCATCCCATGGATTTTCCCGTAATTTTCAAAATGGAGGCGAGTATTTCAAAACAATTTCCAAAATCCGGTCAAGTTTGAATCACGAAAGCATTTCCCTCTCTCTTCCGCAAGGAAGGGAAGACGGGAAAAATTTTGCGACGATAACAGGTTTGGCGACCGTGATGGGACCTGTCCTTATCTGATTAAAATTATGCTTGACTTAGTTCAATTATTGAAATTATGTTCACAAAATGTCAGCTCTTTTACTTTCTGATATCATGCAAACCTGGGAGCCTAGATTCTGACCTAGCTGACATTGACTGCATATAGCTTAGGCATGGTTTGGTAGGACCAGATTGAGGAGATATTTTCATGCTCACATAGACTTAGGTCTAAATACAACTCTCCTCAATTTAGGATCTGAATGCAAACAATGTATGCTTCTTCAAAGATTTTCAAAAGTCTATCTCTCTAGGATTTAGAGCCCTCTATTTCTTGCATGTGATCATTTTTCAAAATCTCCATTACCTATCATTACCCGGTCTTCACGTTGTTGGGCTCTCTTCCAGAACCCTAGTTCGGGACAGAGCCTCACAACTGGGCCACCTATTTGGGTTAACACCCCTCTACCACGTACCGTGGGCCACAGTCTGAAGTATATCGGTAGGCGCTCAAGGATGTTGGAAAACCTTACCTTAGAACCGGAGTTGATATTATATGCTACGTACCTCGGATTTCGATTCGGGTATATCGGCATAACTGGATTGGACAAAGATGATCTGAACCTAGAGTTAGGATTAGGGTCCTACAACTGTTTTCAAATTGATGCATTTAGAGTCAGCCTTTTAGGGAGTGCTGAATGTGCATAAATGTCTGTGCAGGATGTGATTGTATGTGTGTTATTTCCTTAATTCTTTATATTTCTCAATGTTTTCCAATTTATTAGGCCTTTTTCAAAATATTCTTATTTTCCACGAGATATCTTTCTCAAACCCTGGATGATTTTCAAAACATCCTATTTATTTCAAAACTCCAGATGGTTTTCCATTCTACCTTTCTACTGGATCTCGAATTTCCAGCTGCATTTTATATCCTGCCTGCAAAATATTTTTTAAATTTCTCACATTTTCCCAAAAGTCTCATTCTAAGTCTTCCTCTGTTTTCAGTTTGATGGCATCCAGTCAAGTCGATCCTATCTTTCCTGAAGGTCACATCTCCTACGAGGTGCGACAAGGTCGTCCTGAACATCGAGCCCTTAGCACCAGAACTTTCATTCCCCGGTGGTACTATTCTTGGCTCAAAAGTTTTTCCCGAATGTTCCCGGACCATTTGAGCGAGTGCGGATTAGAATTGGCGTCAGCAGTTGGAAAGCAGACCATCAACGGCAACCTGATCCACGCAATGGCAGAATGATGGAATCCTCGGACGTGTACCTTCTGGTTCCCATGGGGAGAAATGACCGTTTTAATGGATGAATTTTCAAAAATCATGGGGTTACCAGAACCAGCGGGTCAGCCAAGCGATCCATTAGAACATCAATTCCTGATCAATGTCAAGGGTTTGGACCTCCGAGACTCCTTAGCTCGTATGACAGGCCACCGATCCTGGCCCCTAATCCAGTTGGACGGAAATGAATATGTTGACCTGCTCGAGTTGTATCGCCAGTACGGGACCTTCGTTGAAGTCAGTTTGCTATCCAGGACAGCTAAAGAAAGGATTCAGAATGCAATGGTGTTGTGCACTGTAGGATTAGCCCTCTTCCTAGACGGACAAAACTACATGGACATCAGAATAATCCAGCTTATGAGAAGATGGGGAAGTCGGCAAACCAATCGCCTCTCCATAGCCATGGCAGCGCTCGCTTTCCTATATTGAGGTCTGACTCGATTCTCACTTGGAGAATCCATTTTAGTTGAAGGATGCATCTACGCACTTCAATCTTGGTTCTTCCAACATGTTCCAGCCCGAGCAAGCTCTTTCAGATATAATGGTCAAGAACTTCTTCCAGTGGCACAGTACCAGTCTATGATCAACAACATTCAAGAAGATGATGTAGTCTGGGACTATTTTGATCGGCAACTATCTCCTCCCAGATACACATATGCTTATGGCAAGAGGTTCAAGTTGTTGGGACCATTCTTCTGCACTTACTACCAACCAGAGAGATGTGTTCGACAGTTCTCTTAGAGACAGCAGTATGTCGAAGCCCGATTGTTATCAGGAGCTATGGCAGAGTTTGATCTCACTTCCGCACAATGGTCCGGGGCATATCATTCTGCTCGCTACGACTGGGATTCCTTTGTCTCTCTTAAAATCTTTCTTGGTCCTAGAGTGTCTGCTGATTATCATGAATGGTGGCAAATTGTTTGTCCTCCACCTCTTTGTCAAGATCAATAAAATCATATTTCCTCATTTCAATAAAATTCTCTCTTTTTCTATTGTGGTTTGACGACCTCGCCTAGGTAACAAGGCACATTTTCGTTGCTTGTTTCTCGTACTAAAAGAATTGACAACACAATTATCGTGATTCTCGCGACGACTCAGTCCCTAAGTAATGGGATATCTTCTTCAAATTGTCTACCATATTTTCAATAAATATTTCTTCCAAAAGCCAATTCCTTCATAATCTAATCAGGTCTTTGCCCTGCAGAGAGCATCCACAGCAACTCTAGAGCATCTGCAACATTTGATGGTTCGAACAAGGTCAGGAAGAAGAACCACATCACCTCAGCACTCCTCAGCCTCAGAAGGAGAAATGGATCATCCCGTAAATCAAGATCAACAACAAGAGGATGATGGCATAGATCCGCAAATGTATGCCATGTTCCGGAAAATGATAAACAAAATGATGAGTGAATAGGCTGGGACCAGTGCAGAAAAGAATTCATTCAGAGAAAAGTTCCACGGGCATAAAAGCAAGAAAACTTCCAAGAAGCAGGTTCAGCTAGAAGAAAGTTCAGATGAATCAATGGAAGATACTGAGGAAGAATATGAGGTGCCACCGACATTTCAAAAACGTGGCCGAGAACAAAGGAGGAGCCGCAAATCAAAGAATCAGGTTACAGAAGAACCCCTGCAGTCACAATTCAGAGAAATGGCCCGAGTTGTTAAGGATCTCCAAGCCCGCGACAAGGGCAAGAAAGTCTTCACCAGTGAGGACTTCTATGACGGCCTCGAAGGGGATGACGATCTCGAAAACCTTCCTCGAAAATTCATCAAGTTCGATGGTTTTGGCGATCCGAAAGCACATCTCGCCACTTTCTTTGCTGAATGCTCAAGGTTCAAAAGGGATAACCGAGCATTGTTTCTATGCTTCCCCCGCAGCTTGGAAGGAGTTGCAGCTAAATGGTATGCCGAGCATATCAATCCCATCGAGCTCAAGGAGTTTGATAAAGTGGTGAATTTATTTATTGAACGCTTTTTGTTCAACACAGAAGCGCTCCCGACATTAAGTCCTCTCTGCAGTCTGAGGCAGAATGAGAATGAAAAAGCGCGAGATTTCATTCACAGATGGAGGTCAGCCTGCAACAAAATGAGAGATCCCATATCTGAAAGGCACGCTTTGTCATTGATCCTCAACAACTTTTCTCAACCATTAAGAGGATTAATCTCTACTGCACCATCCAGAACCTTCATTGAATTAACTGAGCGAGCAGAATGGCTCGAGTTGAGTGTAGAGAATGGAGTCTATGAAGGCTTCACTTTTTCCAAAAATAACCCCCAAGGTGAGCAGAAGAAGAAAGCTCACTTCACCTTCTCTGCCAACAACAACAACAACAATAGTCGAAATCAGTACAAAGGGCAGAAGAAAGATTACTGCTACGATGCAGGCAGTTCCAACAATAAAGGAGATCAGAAAACGAAGCCTGCTCCTCAATACAGCAAGCCTTCTCAGCAAGACCAAGGGCCGAAATTGCGTGAAAAAGCTAAACATGAAGGATGGAGCTATGACCGAAAATTCACTCCTCTCGATCAATCACTCGAAGATGTGCTCGAGTATATGCTATCGAAAGAAATGGTCAAGTTACCTAGACTGGCCGATCCCCCTGTGCCTATGGGGAAATGAAAGGATCAATTTTGCAAGTTCCATAGAACAGTGGGACACAGCACTGAGAACTGTTTCGTTCTCAAGAACATTATGCAGGATCTTATTGACAAGAATTTATTGGTAGAAGGAGAAGAAGAAGAAAAAATGGACATTCTTAAGCAGCCTTTTCCTTCGCACACCACGGCAGTGGTATCCGCACAGCCATTCTTATCGCATGAGCACATCAAGCCGTGTTCTGCACAAGATCTCCAGGTTCAGCAACAGGTGTTAGTACTACGACAAGCAACTCCTGATTCTAAGAAGATGGATCTAATCTCAGCATTGGGCAAGATGAAAGTTTCTGAAGCACTTGTAAAGTCAGCCTCCAAGTCAAAGGGACTTCCTGATTTTCTCAATCAAATCATCAAGCCCAAGCCGGAGAATTCAAGTCAGAAGCCTCTGACCGCTCTGTCCAATGTTTCCATTCTTGACTTGGGCAAGAGTTCCTGCAAGCATCAACAAGTACTGGATGATCTGCTCAGAAAGATCAAAGTTAAACCCAGTACCACTCCTGAAGACATGGCACAAATTGTGAATTCAGCCATGACTAATGCGCCGATCACTTTCTCGGATGAGGACCTTCCAAAGCCTCATTCCTTTCACAATAATGCTCTTTACATTGTTGTTCGAGTAAGGGGAATGACAGTACCCCATGTGCTAGTAGATGGAGGCAGCAGCCTCAATATATGTCCTGAAATGATCGCAAAGGCGCTAGGCATTAAGGAAGAAGAATACATGCCAGACCCTATCACCATCTATGGGTTTGACAACCATGGTCAGACGGCAAAAGGCAAGATATTCCTGGAAGTATTCATTAATTATTCGGTACATTCAGTGCTATTTCATGTGGTCAATGTGCCACCCACCTATAATTTGCTGCTCGGAAGGACATGGATTCATAATGCAAATGCAGTACCTTCCACCTTGCATCAATGCGTAAAATGGTCCAAAGGTGGAATGATTACAACAGTATTGGGAGAAGACCCAGAAGAAAGACTCCCACAGCCTATGATCCCTCGACCATCATTCACTGCAGATATTCCTAGCATCAGAGAGAATGAAGAAATCAGTCTCGGAGAAAGTCAGGAAATACTCCAGGCAACGTCAGAATTATCCCTGCATGCTGTAGCCATGACCCGATGGAGAGGTCCCAAGTTCTTCAAGATTGGAGGGCGTGTCAGCTACGACACTGTCAAAGATCATCCATTGTTCCCACAATTCATGAAAGCAAGAAAGGGATTTGATTTACTTCTGAAGCATGATTATCAACCCTTTAAAGGACTGGGCAAAAATGAAGATGGTCGTGTCGAGCCAATGATCCAAAAGCATCGTCCCCATAGGGCAGGATTAGGGTTTTTCGGCGGGAGCTCACCAAAGAAGACTGTTTTTGTTAAAGGGGCACATTAAGAAACCAGTTGTTGCTTTTCCTTTCTATTCCTTTCAAAATAAATGTCTCAATGTCTTTTATCAAGTGAAATCAATAAAATGTCAAGTTTCTTTGTCTATCTGGATGCCATCTATCTTCCTTCTCTATCTCCTCATTTTATAACTCAAATGTCATTTTATGCATAATTCTTTTTAAATGATTGTTTGTCGTATGATGGACGATTTTTCCTGAATCCAATTTCTTATCCAAAATTTCATAAATGTCTTTCCAAACAATCAAGAAACTCATTATCAATCCAAAGGCTTTCCAGAAATCGGCAGCAATTCACCGAGTAAAAGCAAGCACAGGAGATGACAAGATTGCAAAGCAGTTAGATGATTATGCAGAATTTGATCCATCTCTTCAGAAATTACCAGAGTTCGCCTCAGTTCAGAAGCAAGATGAACCATCTGCTCTAGTACAAGATCCTACTGAAGATGTCAATATCGGCTCAGAGGAATATCCCAAGATTCTCAAGATAGGTACCAGTCTAAGTCCGGAAGAGAAAGAAAGACTTACGAATTTTCTCAAGCAACATGAAGAAGTGTTCGCATGGACATATGAAGATATGCCAGGTTTAGACCCAAAACTAGTCGAACACCATCTTGTTCTAAAGCCAGAGGCTAAGCCAGTCAAGCAGAAGCTGAGAAAAATGGATCCCAGAATAGAACAACAAGTCAAAGAAGGACTCGAAGATCTGCTCAGAGCAGGATTTATCCGACCTATTGACTATCCAGATTGGTTAGCTAATATTGTCGTTGTCCCGAAGAAAAGTGGCAAAGTCAGGATTTGCATAGACTTCAGAGACCTCAACAAGGCAACTCCAAAGGATGACTATCCACTGCCAAGCATTGATCTTCTGATTGACAGCACAGCAAGACATGCCATGTTTTCCTTCATGGATGGATATTCCGGCTATAATCAGATTAAGTTGGTCGCCCATGACCAGTCAAAAACTTCCTTCACTACGCCTTGGGGTACTTTCTGTTATATAGTTATGCCTTTTGGGCTCAAGAATGCTGGAGCAACATATCAACGAACAATGGACGTTATCTTTCACGATCAAATGCTCAAAATCATGGATGCGTATGTTGACGATATCCTTGTGAAATCTAAAGAAGAAGAGGATCACCTCGAAGCGCTTGATTAAGTCTTTAAGCGACTCATTCTTCACAAGTTAAGGCTTAACCCGCAAAAATGTGTCTTTGGAGTCGAATTAGGCAAACTGTTAGGTTTTCTGGTCAGCAAAAAAAGAATTGAAGTTGACCCAGCCAAAGCAAAGGCTATCATTGATATGCCACCCCCGAAAAATCTCAAAGAGTTGCGTAGCCTTCAGGGACGCATGCAATCAATTCGGCGGTTTATTTCCAATTTGGCGATGAGATGTGAGCCCTTCAACCACTTACTCAGAAAAGGAGTAAAGTTCAAATGGAGACCGGAATGTCAACAATCGTTCGATCGAATCAAGAAGTATCTTCTCAATCCTCCTATCTTGAAGCCGCCAGAATTGGAAAAAACTCTTTTGTTATACATCTCAGTCAATCAAGTCGCATGCGGCGGATTCTTGGCACAATACAAAGAAGGCAGCTTGATAGAGCATGCCATTTACTACGTGAGTAAGACTTTCATAGATTATGAAAAGAAATACTCTCACATAGAGAAGACTTGCCTAGCTCTGGTATGGATGTGTTAGAAGCGAAGACACTACCTGCTGGCATCTGAAGTCAAAATCTTGTCTAAACTCAATCCCCTCAAGTACATCTTGGAGCAACCTTTTCTCAGCGGACGAGTCGCAAAATGGCAAGTCTTACTGATGCAGTATGACTTAGAATATGTCTTGCAGCAATCAATCAAAGGTCAAGCAATTGCAGATCAATTGGCGGACTTTCCTCTGGCAGAAGAAGTGAAAGCCGAAGATGACTTCCCTGATGAGCAAATTTGCAATATCCAGCAATCTCCAGTCTGGAATTTATTTTTCGATGGTTCTAAGAATATGGATGGAATAAGCATTGGAATCTTATTAATCACTCCTGAGAGGGAGATGATTCCATTTTCTCTCAAGTTAGATTTTCAATGCACCCATAACATGGCTGAATATGAAACCCTGATTCAAGGTCTAAAAATTCTACTAGACTTCAATGTCAAGAGAGTACATGCCTACGGTGACTCATTACTCGTTGTCAATCAAGTCCGAGCCGAATGGCAAGTGAAAGATCAGAAGTTATTCCCCTATCAGAAAATTGTTTCAGCTCTTGTCAGCAAGTTTGAAAAATTTCAGCTCTTCCATATCAAGAGAGATTTTAATCAAGTGGTCGATAGCCTAGCCAGTTTAGGCTCCATTATGGCATTCAGAAATGGAGAATCTTGTCGCTCTTTTGAAATTGGTAGACTTGACCAACATGCTTTCCTTCTAGCGAAACAAGTAAACCAGGCTGAGCAAATGAAGAAGCCTTGGTATTACAACATCAGAACTTTCATAGAAACTGGCGAATTTCCTCCAGAACTCTCAAAGAAAGAGCAACGAGCAATCCAGCGTATGTCCACTCGATATTTCATTTTGGCCAATGTCCTCTATCGTCGTGGATTCAGCTCAGAGTATTCCAGATGTTTAGATGAAGAAGAAGCCAAAGAAGTCGTGCGAGAAGCACACAAAGGCATTTGTGGCGGCCACGTTGGCTACCAAACCCTTGTCAAGCAAATCATCAGAGCAGGTTACTACTGGAAGACTATGCAACAAGACTGTTATCATTATGTGAAGAAGTGTATGCAATGCCAGATACACGCACCTTCTATTCATGCTCCGGCAACTTATTTACAGTCTCTCCATGGCCATTTTCTATGTGGGCCTTCGATGTCGTAGGTCCCATCACTCCCTCAGCTTCAAATGGCCATAAATACTTCCTTGCCGCAACAGAATATTTCACCAAGTGGGTAGAAGCTATCACTCTTCGCACAGTAGAAGGCCGACACGTGGTCTCTTTTATTCACAAGAGCATCCTTTGCCATTTCGGCATCCCGCATGACATCGTGTCAGATAATGACAGTCATTTCAAGAATGAAAGAATGAAGACATTCTGCTCAAAGTTCAAGATTTATCATCATTTCTCTGCCCCATATTATCCTCAAGGGAATGGTCAGGCAGAGGCCACCAACAAGATCTTAATTCGTATCTTAGAGCGAACTGTGGAAACATGTCGTGACTGGCATGAGAAGATCCACGATGCACTATGGGCTTACCGGACCACTATTCGTACTCCAACGAATGCTACTCCATCAGAATTGGTCTACGGAACAGAAGTAGTGTTGCCGCTACATGTTCAGAAGCCCGCTTTAAAATTTGCGTCACTGCTAGAATTACCCCTCGATCGATATCAGCAGCAGCGACTGGTAAAATTAGACTTGCTCGATGAGAGAAGGCTGAAAGCAGCAGAACATGCTCAATCCTATCGCCAGAGAATAGCCAGGCAGTATGCGAAGTTTATCATCGAAAGAAGATTCAAAGTCAATGAGTTAGTGCTTCGATCCACAGCCTATCTCAAGCATCATCCTGGCGGTAAATGGTCGCCAAATTGGGAAGGCCCATATGTCGTCAAAGAAGCATTACCCCGTAACTCATATCGGCTCATCAACGCCGATGGGGTAGAATTGTCGAATCCCATTAATGCTCGACACTTGAAAAATTTCTACACTTGAAACATTTAGTCTCCTCTTGTAATCTTCCCGTTTCCTTCAAATAATGATCCAACTTTCTTTCCCAGTTACACTGGGGCATTTTTAAAATTTTGTTCTGTATGCAGGCAGGATAAACAAATTCCTCATTTCACACACTTGTGCATTCATGTGCATCAATTCATATTCATTTGCATTCAACTGCATTAACAACAATCCAGTCAGTATTGGGATTTCAACAAACAGTCCCATCACAATTCCTAATGATTCAAAATTGGAAGGTAATCACCAATACTGAACCAAAACCCAGTGCTCGAACTGGTATTATTTCAAAATCTAGTGTTTAAACTGGTACATTTTCAAAATCCCAACTTTTCGAAAAACCGAGTTCCGACTCGGGTTTTTATTCAAATCATTTTCTTCTGTTGATTCGGGTTCCGACTCGAGATCTCTTCATTCGAGCTCTAATTTGAGCTCTTCATTTCCCTTTGTTGATCCGAGTTCTGACTCGTGATCTCATTATCTTGTTTGAGCTCTGATTTGAGCTCTTCATTTTCTTTTGTTGATCCGGGTTCCGACTCGTGATCTCTATATTTTATTCGAGCTCTGACTCGAATTCATCATTCTCCTTTCTTGATCCAAACCATTTCAATTATCAGAATCTGTCAATTGCTCAAATTTGATATTTTGTTATCCAAATTCCGATTTAAATCTTCAAATCAGGCAATTCTCCAAGCTTTCGACCTTCGGGTCACCCAATTTCCAATTTCGACCTTCGGGTCACTCAATTCACAATTCCGACCTTTTGGTCAACCAATTCTCAATTTCAACCGTCAGGTCATCCAATTTCGACCTTCGGGTCATTCAAATTTCCAACAATCAATTTTCTAATTTCCAATTTCGACCTTTGGGTCAATCAATTTCAATATCCAATTTCAATCATTTTCTCTTGCGAAAGACCCTTTTTAGGGAGAGTTCGAGGGAGCTCGTTTTTTTTGCATGCTATCCAATTTGTTCACTTAGCCCCTTTTCAGGGAGAGTTTGAAGGGACTCGCGTCTTCGTGAACCGTTTGCAAAACAATTTCCAATTTCACACAAGGAACCCTTTTTAAGGGAGAGGCTCGACGGAGACTCATTTTTCTTGTGACCCCCCAATTTCATACTAGGCCACTTTCGTCATGAAAGACCCTCTTTGCAGGGAGAGTGTGATGGACTCATTCTTTTCATGACCCAATTTTCAGACCTCACTATTATCGGCCCCTTTCTATAAGAGAAGCCTAATCTTAGGGAGCTTTGACGAAAGCTTAATTTCTCTTCGAAAGTCCGTTTTGCAAACACCTCCTCTTCAGGGAAGAGAGGAGTATTTCCCATTTCCCATTCAGGTAAGGGCTAAGCCTGAGTCTCTTTTTTTGGGGAAAAAGAGAGGAGAATTTTCGTTACGGATGTATTGAGCCAGATTTCAAATACTCACTTTCACCAAGGATTCAAGAAAATTTTGTCAATTTGTTAAATCAATTATTTGTTGATTTCAGAATCTTTACGGCACAAATCTTTATCTCAGTTCACTTTCAGCATTACTCCCAAGAGAGTGAAGCTTTTTGCGAAAAGGATTCAAAATTCAAATTCTATCTATTGGCCAACCAAAAGGGTGAAGGATAAATCCTCGATATGGCCAGAAAAGAAGATTCAATATTATTGAAAAGCCATAGATGATTGATATTAATCGCAGTTATGGCACATTTTAAAGACCATTCTTGTAAAAACGAGGCAGTGGAAATATCCTGAGCACTAGAAAAAGAGAGAATTTACCCAAGCCCTGTCTCCTCAAGCTGCAATTAAATATCCGCAAAAGGGATCTCTCAATTGTCGTCAAGATGAAGGTGAATTAAGCGAGTAGACCCCCGGGGCCAAAAAAGATTTGAAACATCTCCAAG